>NW_026871452.1:0-152442 GCF_028564815.1 Eubalaena glacialis
TGACAAAGCAGAGAGATGTGTCCTCAGAGCTGCCTGAGAAACAGTCCTGTTGCCGGTCTTCTATTCACCCCAGGATTACCCTGAGAGGTAACCTGAGGCCGAGTGAATTTTCTTGGAAGAACCGGAGTGCGTGCCGTTCTTGCTAGGTTCTCATCCCAAAGCCTGTCTTGGCTAGTCATAAGGAAACTTGCCCGCGTGTTGCAAGGAAAGTCCGTGTTTTGGATGATCAGTGCTTCATGAAAAGCACTGTGGTCGCCAACTTTCTCAACCCTGCAGGAATACCCGGGGAGGAACGGAGACTTTGCCCAAAGAAACAGAGTGCTTGCAATGCCTTGCTAGGAGCACATCCAGCACAGGACTTTTATCTATGGCGAATGTCAGCCGAGCGCCAGAGTCAAAGTAAGGTGCAGTGTTTCCACCAGCAGAGTCGCAGTCAGCAGTTTCAAAGAGGCCTTCCCCACTAAAGTGCTGTAAATGCGGGTGTGCCTTCAAAGTCTGAGGATGCGAGCGTCTGCACCGTATTCCAGGAAGGTCCCTGTGTACCAAAAGTGGCATCTGTGCCTGCTGAGCACCCATCCAGCCACATGGGTCTTTGGACTCTACTGTTTTGTATGCAGGAGGCTGGGCAACAACGTTTTTCCTCCATGGGAGAGCTAGATTTGGAGAGCTTAGAGGAAGCCTGAAGAACACGTTGATACCGGGGCTTCTGGGCAATGCAAGGGGGCCTCATTTTGTAACCCTGAGCTGCTTTTGGAAAACCACCGTGCTTACACGGTGAGTTCTCGGACTTCATACCTGACCTCTTGCTCCCTGAAGCAGCACCAGGACTTTACCTCTAGAGGGAGAAATAGGCAGTCGTCCTCTGAAGGTGGCTAGGCCTTCGGGAGATGTACCATGACCTAGGCGAAACGAAGGCGTTCACTGGCTCGCGCAATTTACTTCAGGAGGAACACTGGCTTTCCAAAGCGCTTTCAGCGAAGAAGTACAGTATGTGACACGGGCCTCCTTTGGTTCCCGGAACGTCAACTACATGAGCTGTGTGGCAACCGTGAAAAGGAGGCCGGACGAGGAAAAGCGAAATCTGTCCCGTTGGCACCCGGAGAGCTGGGTGCTCAGAGCTGCCTGAAAAAGGGTCCTGTTGCCCGTCTTGTACTCACCGTAGGAGTTCCCGGGGAGGCAAAGTGAGGAAGAGTGAGTTTTCTCGCAGAACGAGGGGGTGTGTGCAGTTCCTCGCTAGGAGCTCATCCCAAAGCCTTCTTGGCTAGTGGGTTCGGAAACCTGCCCGCATGCTGCCAAAGGAAAGTCCTCGAGAGCCGTGAAAAGTGTTGGGAGTGCAGCTCTGTCTGAGAAAGCCTTAGTGAAGGTACTGCTTTAACACTGGTAGGCCTCTCAGGACTGCAGGGTCTCTCGCGCCTGGACCCAGGTCATGGAAGAACACGGTGTACCCAAAGTGTCAACTGCGGCTTCTGAGTGAGCTCCAGCCACATGGGTCGTTGGCCTCCACTCTGTGCATGCAGAGGGCAGGGCAACACACGGCCTGCTCCGGCGGAGAGCCAGACCTCCACCTCTGGAAACCAGTCTTGGTAACAGAGTGGGGGCCGGTGTCATGAGCAATGCATGTCACACTCCCGCTTAGATATTAGCTTGCCCTGAATCATATCCGGAGAGTAACATTGATTGTATGAACTCAAAGCTGACGACCCTTCACCTCAAGCAGAAATGTGACTTTACAACCAGTCTGATATGATGGACCCCTCTCCCGAAGCACTGCTGGGCGATTGAAGTTCCAAAGTCGACATCGCCTGACTGAAGCACTGTGGTGACTAGGCACGTCACCTCGCGCAGAACCTCTGCTTACAAAAGGGTCCTCACAGGAGCGCCTAGTGTGTCGCATGGCTCTCTCGTAGCTGGGCAGAAGGTGCTGCTCCACAGGCTGGCTTTGCACGTAGAAACTGGATCCTGAGGGCTAAAGCATTCTTTGCCCCTTTGAAGCAGGAGGCTTGGGGCGAGAAAACTGAACGAAAGGCACGGGGTGGCGCCCATGTTGGACACCCTGCAGGAATTGCCCGGAGGACGAGTGAGTTTTCTCGAAAGAAACAGTGCGCCTGCCGTTCCTTGCCAGGAGCTCATGCAGCAGACTGCTTCAGCTAAGGCGAATGTCGACTGAGCGGCACACTCAAAAGTAAGGGGCAGTGTTTCCATCAGCAAAGTTGGTGGTCACAAGTAGACCCGAGGCTTTCACCACTGAAGTGCTGTAATGCTGGTGTGCCTTTCACATATCTGAGGACGCTCACGTCTGCACCAGTTTCCGAGGAAAATCACTGTGTACCAAAGTGTCATCTGTGCCTTCTGAGCAACCTCATGCCGCATGATGGTCTTTGGGCTCTACTGTTGTATGCAGAAGGCCAGGCAGCAATGTGTTTCCTCCATCGGGGAGCCAGATAGCCACAGCATGGAAGAATCCTCAGGACGAGTTTTCTCCCTGGTCTTCTGGGCAATGCAAGGGACCCCAGTTGTAAACCTGAGCTGCACTGGAACAAACACGCCATGGCAAGTGTTCTCAGAATTCATAGCTGACGTCTTCCCCTCGCATGCATCACGTCGACTTCAGATCCAGCTGGAGACATGTGCTCTCAGCCTTTGAAGACTGTCAGGCCTTTGCAAGATCCACGGTGATGTAGGTGAAACTAGATCATTCACTGGCTCACACCATTCACCTCAGGAGGACTCCTGCTTGCCAAAGTGTTTTCATGGAAGGGCACATGTGTGTGGCATGTCTCTTTCACCTGCTTGTGGACTTCAGGTACATGAGCTAGGTGTCAACCGTGAAAGTGGAGAGGGACGGGAACAGCACAATTTGCCCCAGTGACAAAGCAGAGAGATGTGTCCTCAGAGCTGCCTGAGAAACAAGTCCTGTTGCCGGTCTTCTATTCACCCCAGGATTACCCTGAGAGGTAACCTGAGGCCGAGTGAATTTTCTTGGAAGAACCGGAGTGCGTGCCGTTCCTTGCTAGGTTCTCATCCCAAAGCCTCTTGGCTAGTCATAAGGAAACTTGCCCGCGTGTTGCAAGGAAAGTCCGTGTTTTGGATGATCAGTGCTTCATGAAAAGCACTGTGGTCGCCAACTTTCTCAACCCTGCAGGAATACCCGGGGAGGAACGGAGACTTTGCCCAAAGAAACAGAGTGCTTGCAATGCCTTGCTAGGAGCACATCCAGCACAGGACTTTTATCTATGGCGAATGTCAGCCGAGCGCCAGAGTCAAAGTAAGGTGCAGTGTTTCCACCAGCAGAGTCGCAGTCAGCAGTTTCAAAGAGGCCTTCCCCACTAAAGTGCTGTAAATGCGGGTGTGCCTTTCAAAGTCTGAGGATGCGAGCGTCTGCACCGTATTCCAAGGAAGGTCCCTGTGTACCAAAAGTGGCATCTGTGCCTGCTGAGCACCATCCAGCCACATGGGTCTTTGGACTCTACTGTTTTGTATGCAGGAGGCTGGGCAACAACGTTTTTCCTCCATGGGAGAGCTAGATTTGGAGAGCTTAGAGGAAGCCTGAAGAACACGTTGATACCGGGGCTTCTGGGCAATGCAAGGGGGCCTCATTTTGTAACCCTGAGCTGCTTTTGGAAAACCACCGTGCTTACACGGTGAGTTCTCGGACTTCATACCTGACCTCTTGCTCCCTGAAGCAGCACCAGGACTTTACCTCTAGAGGGAGAAATAGGCAGTCGTCCTCTGAAGGTGGCTAGGCCTTCGGGAGATGTACCATGACCTAGGCGAAACGAAGGCGTTCACTGGCTCGCGCAATTTACTTCAGGAGGAACACTGGCTTTCCAAAGCGCTTTCAGCGAAGAAGTACAGTATGTGACACGGGCCTCCTTTGGTTCCCGGAACGTCAACTACATGAGCTGTGTGGCAACCGTGAAAAGGAGGCCGGACGAGAAAAGCGAAATCTGTCCCGTTGGCAACCCGGAGAGCTGGGTGCTCAGAGCTGCCTGAAAAAGGGTCCTGTTGCCCGTCTTGTACTCACCGTAGGAGTTCCCGGGGAGGCAAAGTGAGGAAGAGTGAGTTTTCTCGCAAGAACGAGGGGGTGTGGGCAGTTCCTCGCTAGGAGCTCATCCCAAAGCCTTCTTGGCTAGTGGTTCGGAAACCTGCCCGCATGCTGCCAAAGGAAAGTCCTCGAGAGCCGTGAAAAGTGTTGGGAGTGCAGCTCTGTCTGAGAAGCCTTAGTGAAGGTACTGCTTTAACACTGGTAGGCCTCTCAGGACTGCAGGGTCTCTCGCGCCTGGACCCAGGTCATGGAAGAACACGGTGTACCCAAAGTGTCAACTGCGGCTTCTGAGTGAGCTCCAGCCACATGGGTCGTTGGCCTCCACTCTGTGCATGCAGAGGGCAGGGCAACACACGGCCTGCTCCGGCGGAGAGCCAGACCTCCACCTCTGGAAACCAGTCTTGGTAACAGAGTGGGGGCCGGTGTCATGAGCAATGCATGTCACACTCCCGGCTTAGATATTAGCTGCCCTGAATCATATCCGGAGAGTAACATTGATTGTATGAACTCAAAGCTGACGACCCTTCACCTCAAGCAGAAATGTGACTTTACAACCAGTCTGATATGATGGACCCCTCTCCCGAAGCACTGCTGGGCGATTGAAAGTTCCAAAGTCGACATCGCCTGACTGAAGCACTGTGGTGACTAGGCACGTCACCTCGCGCAGAACCTCTGCTTACAAAAGGGTCCTCACAGGAGCGCCTAGTGTGTCGCATGGCTCTCTCGTAGCTGGGCAGAAGGTGCTGCTCCACAGGCTGGCTTTGCACGTAGAAACTGGATCCTGAGGGCTAAAGCATTCTTTGCCCCTTTGGAAGCAGGAGGCTTGGGGCGAGAAAACTGAACGAAAGGCACGGGGTGGCGCCCATGTTGGACACCCTGCAGGAATTGCCCGGGAGGACGAGTGAGTTTTCTCGAAAGAAACAGTGCGCCTGCCGTTCCTTGCCAGGAGCTCGTGCAGCAGACTGCTTCAGCTAAGGCGAATGTCGACTGAGCGGCACACTCAAAGTAAGGGGCAGTGTTTCCATCAGCAAAGTTGGTGGTCACAAGTAGACCCGAGGCTTTCACCACTGAAGTGCTGTAATGCTGGTGTGCCTTTCACATATCTGAGGACGCTCACGTCTGCACCAGTTTCCGAGGAAAATCACTGTGTACCCAAAGTGTCATCTGTGCCTTCTGAGCAACCTCATGCCTCATGATGGTCTTTGGGCTCTACTGTTGGTATGCAGAAGGCCAGGCAGCAATGTGTTTCCTCCATCGGGGAGCCAGATAGCCACAGCATGGAAGAATCCTCAGGACGAGTTTTCTCCCTGGTCTTCTGGGCAATGCAAGGGGACCCCAGTTTGTAAACCTGAGCTGCACTGGAACAAACACCGCCATGGCAAGTGTTCTCAGAATTCATAGCTGACGTCTTCCCCTCGCATGCATCACGTCGACTTCAGATCCAGCTGGAGACATGTGCTCTCAGCCTTTGAAGACTGTCAGGCCTTTGCAAGATCCACGGTGATGTAGGTGAAACTAGATCATTCACTGGCTCACACCATTCACCTCAGGAGGACTCCTGCTTGCCAAAGTGTTTTCATGGAAGGGCACATGTGTGTGGCATGTCTCTTTCACCTGCTTGTGGACTTCAGGTACATGAGCTAGGTGTCAACCGTGAAAGTGGAGAGGGACGGGAACAGCACAATTTGCCCCAGTGACAAAGCAGAGAGATGTGTCCTCAGAGCTGCCTGAGAAACAGTCCTGTTGCCGGTCTTCTATTCACCCCAGGATTACCCTGAGAGGTAACCTGAGGCCGAGTGAATTTTCTTGGAAGAACCGGAGTGCGTGCCGTTCCTTGCTAGGTTCTCATCCCAAAGCCTTCTTGGCTAGTCATAAGGAAACTTGCCCGCGTGTTGCAAGGAAAGTCCGTGTTTTGGATGATCAGTGCTTCATGAAAAGCACTGTGGTCGCCAACTTTCTCAACCCTGCAGGAATACCCGGGGAGGAACGGAGACTTTGCCCAAAGAAACAGAGTGCTTGCAATGCCTTGCTAGGAGCACATCCAGCACAGGACTTTATCTATGGCGAATGTCAGCCGAGCGCCAGAGTCAAAGTAAGGTGCAGTGTTTCCACCAGCAGAGTCGCAGTCAGCAGTTTCAAAGAGGCCTTCCCCACTAAAGTGCTGTAAATGCGGGTGTGCCTTTCAAAGTCTGAGGATGCGAGCGTCTGCACCGTATTCCAAGGAAGGTCCCTGTGTACCAAAAGTGGCATCTGTGCCTGCTGAGCACCATCCAGCCACATGGGTCTTTGGACTCTACTGTTTTGTATGCAGGAGGCTGGGCAACAACGTTTTTCCTCCATGGGAGAGCTAGATTTGGAGAGCTTAGAGGAAGCCTGAAGAACACGTTGATACCGGGGCTTCTGGGCAATGCAAGGGGGCCTCATTTTGTAACCCTGAGCTGCTTTTGGAAAACCACCGTGCTTACACGGTGAGTTCTCGGACTTCATACCTGACCTCTTGCTCCCTGAAGCAGCACCAGGACTTTACCTCTAGAGGGAGAAATAGGCAGTCGTCCTCTGAAGGTGGCTAGGCCTTCGGGAGATGTACCATGACCTAGGCGAAACGAAGGCGTTCACTGGCTCGCGCAATTTACTTCAGGAGGAACACTGGCTTTCCAAAGCGCTTTCAGCGAAGAAGTACAGTATGTGACACGGGCCTCCTTTGGTTCCCGGAACGTCAACTACATGAGCTGTGTGGCAACCGTGAAAAGGAGGCCGGACGAGAAAAGCGAAATCTGTCCCGTTGGCAACCCGGAGAGCTGGGTGCTCAGAGCTGCCTGAAAAAGGGTCCTGTTGCCCGTCTTGTACTCACCGTAGGAGTTCCCGGGGAGGCAAAGTGAGGAAGAGTGAGTTTTCTCGCAAGAACGAGGGGGTGTGGGCAGTTCCTCGCTAGGAGCTCATCCCAAAGCCTTCTTGGCTAGTGGTTCGGAAACCTGCCCGCATGCTGCCAAAGGAAAGTCCTCGAGAGCCGTGAAAAGTGTTGGGAGTGCAGCTCTGTCTGAGAAGCCTTAGTGAAGGTACTGCTTTAACACTGGTAGGCCTCTCAGGACTGCAGGGTCTCTCGCGCCTGGACCCAGGTCATGGAAGAACACGGTGTACCCAAAGTGTCAACTGCGGCTTCTGAGTGAGCTCCAGCCACATGGGTCGTTGGCCTCCACTCTGTGCATGCAGAGGGCAGGGCAACACACGGCCTGCTCCGGCGGAGAGCCAGACCTCCACCTCTGGAAACCAGTCTTGGTAACAGAGTGGGGGCCGGTGTCATGAGCAATGCATGTCACACTCCCGGCTTAGATATTAGCTGCCCTGAATCATATCCGGAGAGTAACATTGATTGTATGAACTCAAAGCTGACGACCCTTCACCTCAAGCAGAAATGTGACTTTACAACCAGTCTGATATGATGGACCCCTCTCCCGAAGCACTGCTGGGCGATTGAAAGTTCCAAAGTCGACATCGCCTGACTGAAGCACTGTGGTGACTAGGCACGTCACCTCGCGCAGAACCTCTGCTTACAAAAGGGTCCTCACAGGAGCGCCTAGTGTGTCGCATGGCTCTCTCGTAGCTGGGCAGAAGGTGCTGCTCCACAGGCTGGCTTTGCACGTAGAAACTGGATCCTGAGGGCTAAAGCATTCTTTGCCCCTTTGGAAGCAGGAGGCTTGGGGCGAGAAAACTGAACGAAAGGCACGGGGTGGCGCCCATGTTGGACACCCTGCAGGAATTGCCCGGGAGGACGAGTGAGTTTTCTCGAAAGAAACAGTGCGCCTGCCGTTCCTTGCCAGGAGCTCATGCAGCAGACTGCTTCAGCTAAGGCGAATGTCGACTGAGCGGCACACTCAAAGTAAGGGGCAGTGTTTCCATCAGCAAAGTTGGTGGTCACAAGTAGACCCGAGGCTTTCACCACTGAAGTGCTGTAATGCTGGTGTGCCTTTCACATATCTGAGGACGCTCACGTCTGCACCAGTTTCCGAGGAAAATCACTGTGTACCCAAAGTGTCATCTGTGCCTTCTGAGCAACCTCATGCCGCATGATGGTCTTTGGGCTCTACTGTTGGTATGCAGAAGGCCAGGCAGCAATGTGTTTCCTCCATCGGGGAGCCAGATAGCCACAGCATGGAAGAATCCTCAGGACGAGTTTTCTCCCTGGTCTTCTGGGCAATGCAAGGGGACCCCAGTTTGTAAACCTGAGCTGCACTGGAACAAACACCGCCATGGCAAGTGTTCTCAGAATTCATAGCTGACGTCTTCCCCTCGCATGCATCACGTCGACTTCAGATCCAGCTGGAGACATGTGCTCTCAGCCTTTGAAGACTGTCAGGCCTTTGCAAGATCCACGGTGATGTAGGTGAAACTAGATCATTCACTGGCTCACACCATTCACCTCAGGAGGACTCCTGCTTGCCAAAGTGTTTTCATGGAAGGGCACATGTGTGTGGCATGTCTCTTTCACCTGCTTGTGGACTTCAGGTACATGAGCTAGGTGTCAACCGTGAAAGTGGAGAGGGACGGGAACAGCACAATTTGCCCCAGTGACAAAGCAGAGAGATGTGTCCTCAGAGCTGCCTGAGAAACAGTCCTGTTGCCGGTCTTCTATTCACCCCAGGATTACCCTGAGAGGTAACCTGAGGCCGAGTGAATTTTCTTGGAAGAACCGGAGTGCGTGCCGTTCCTTGCTAGGTTCTCATCCCAAAGCCTTCTTGGCTAGTCATAAGGAAACTTGCCCGCGTGTTGCAAGGAAAGTCCGTGTTTTGGATGATCAGTGCTTCATGAAAAGCACTGTGGTCGCCAACTTTCTCAACCCTGCAGGAATACCCGGGGAGGAACGGAGACTTTGCCCAAAGAAACAGAGTGCTTGCAATGCCTTGCTAGGAGCACATCCAGCACAGGACTTTATCTATGGCGAATGTCAGCCGAGCGCCAGAGTCAAAGTAAGGTGCAGTGTTTCCACCAGCAGAGTCGCAGTCAGCAGTTTCAAAGAGGCCTTCCCCACTAAAGTGCTGTAAATGCGGGTGTGCCTTTCAAAGTCTGAGGATGCGAGCGTCTGCACCGTATTCCAAGGAAGGTCCCTGTGTACCAAAAGTGGCATCTGTGCCTGCTGAGCACCATCCAGCCACATGGGTCTTTGGACTCTACTGTTTTGTATGCAGGAGGCTGGGCAACAACGTTTTTCCTCCATGGGAGAGCTAGATTTGGAGAGCTTAGAGGAAGCCTGAAGAACACGTTGATACCGGGGCTTCTGGGCAATGCAAGGGGGCCTCATTTTGTAACCCTGAGCTGCTTTTGGAAAACCACCGTGCTTACACGGTGAGTTCTCGGACTTCATACCTGACCTCTTGCTCCCTGAAGCAGCACCAGGACTTTACCTCTAGAGGGAGAAATAGGCAGTCGTCCTCTGAAGGTGGCTAGGCCTTCGGGAGATGTACCATGACCTAGGCGAAACGAAGGCGTTCACTGGCTCGCGCAATTTACTTCAGGAGGAACACTGGCTTTCCAAAGCGCTTTCAGCGAAGAAGTACAGTATGTGACACGGGCCTCCTTTGGTTCCCGGAACGTCAACTACATGAGCTGTGTGGCAACCGTGAAAAGGAGGCCGGACGAGAAAAGCGAAATCTGTCCCGTTGGCAACCCGGAGAGCTGGGTGCTCAGAGCTGCCTGAAAAAGGGTCCTGTTGCCCGTCTTGTACTCACCGTAGGAGTTCCCGGGGAGGCAAAGTGAGGAAGAGTGAGTTTTCTCGCAAGAACGAGGGGGTGTGGGCAGTTCCTCGCTAGGAGCTCATCCCAAAGCCTTCTTGGCTAGTGGTTCGGAAACCTGCCCGCATGCTGCCAAAGGAAAGTCCTCGAGAGCCGTGAAAAGTGTTGGGAGTGCAGCTCTGTCTGAGAAGCCTTAGTGAAGGTACTGCTTTAACACTGGTAGGCCTCTCAGGACTGCAGGGTCTCTCGCGCCTGGACCCAGGTCATGGAAGAACACGGTGTACCCAAAGTGTCAACTGCGGCTTCTGAGTGAGCTCCAGCCACATGGGTCGTTGGCCTCCACTCTGTGCATGCAGAGGGCAGGGCAACACACGGCCTGCTCCGGCGGAGAGCCAGACCTCCACCTCTGGAAACCAGTCTTGGTAACAGAGTGGGGGCCGGTGTCATGAGCAATGCATGTCACACTCCCGGCTTAGATATTAGCTGCCCTGAATCATATCCGGAGAGTAACATTGATTGTATGAACTCAAAGCTGACGACCCTTCACCTCAAGCAGAAATGTGACTTTACAACCAGTCTGATATGATGGACCCCTCTCCCGAAGCACTGCTGGGCGATTGAAAGTTCCAAAGTCGACATCGCCTGACTGAAGCACTGTGGTGACTAGGCACGTCACCTCGCGCAGAACCTCTGCTTACAAAAGGGTCCTCACAGGAGCGCCTAGTGTGTCGCATGGCTCTCTCGTAGCTGGGCAGAAGGTGCTGCTCCACAGGCTGGCTTTGCACGTAGAAACTGGATCCTGAGGGCTAAAGCATTCTTTGCCCCTTTGGAAGCAGGAGGCTTGGGGCGAGAAAACTGAACGAAAGGCACGGGGTGGCGCCCATGTTGGACACCCTGCAGGAATTGCCCGGGAGGACGAGTGAGTTTTCTCGAAAGAAACAGTGCGCCTGCCGTTCCTTGCCAGGAGCTCATGCAGCAGACTGCTTCAGCTAAGGCGAATGTCGACTGAGCGGCACACTCAAAGTAAGGGGCAGTGTTTCCATCAGCAAAGTTGGTGGTCACAAGTAGACCCGAGGCTTTCACCACTGAAGTGCTGTAATGCTGGTGTGCCTTTCACATATCTGAGGACGCTCACGTCTGCACCAGTTTCCGAGGAAAATCACTGTGTACCCAAAGTGTCATCTGTGCCTTCTGAGCAACCTCATGCCGCATGATGGTCTTTGGGCTCTACTGTTGGTATGCAGAAGGCCAGGCAGCAATGTGTTTCCTCCATCGGGGAGCCAGATAGCCACAGCATGGAAGAATCCTCAGGACGAGTTTTCTCCCTGGTCTTCTGGGCAATGCAAGGGGACCCCAGTTTGTAAACCTGAGCTGCACTGGAACAAACACCGCCATGGCAAGTGTTCTCAGAATTCATAGCTGACGTCTTCCCCTCGCATGCATCACGTCGACTTCAGATCCAGCTGGAGACATGTGCTCTCAGCCTTTGAAGACTGTCAGGCCTTTGCAAGATCCACGGTGATGTAGGTGAAACTAGATCATTCACTGGCTCACACCATTCACCTCAGGAGGACTCCTGCTTGCCAAAGTGTTTTCATGGAAGGGCACATGTGTGTGGCATGTCTCTTTCACCTGCTTGTGGACTTCAGGTACATGAGCTAGGTGTCAACCGTGAAAGTGGAGAGGGACGGGAACAGCACAATTTGCCCCAGTGACAAAGCAGAGAGATGTGTCCTCAGAGCTGCCTGAGAAACAGTCCTGTTGCCGGTCTTCTATTCACCCCAGGATTACCCTGAGAGGTAACCTGAGGCCGAGTGAATTTTCTTGGAAGAACCGGAGTGCGTGCCGTTCCTTGCTAGGTTCTCATCCCAAAGCCTTCTTGGCTAGTCATAAGGAAACTTGCCCGCGTGTTGCAAGGAAAGTCCGTGTTTTGGATGATCAGTGCTTCATGAAAAGCACTGTGGTCGCCAACTTTCTCAACCCTGCAGGAATACCCGGGGAGGAACGGAGACTTTGCCCAAAGAAACAGAGTGCTTGCAATGCCTTGCTAGGAGCACATCCAGCACAGGACTTTATCTATGGCGAATGTCAGCCGAGCGCCAGAGTCAAAGTAAGGTGCAGTGTTTCCACCAGCAGAGTCGCAGTCAGCAGTTTCAAAGAGGCCTTCCCCACTAAAGTGCTGTAAATGCGGGTGTGCCTTTCAAAGTCTGAGGATGCGAGCGTCTGCACCGTATTCCAAGGAAGGTCCCTGTGTACCAAAAGTGGCATCTGTGCCTGCTGAGCACCATCCAGCCACATGGGTCTTTGGACTCTACTGTTTTGTATGCAGGAGGCTGGGCAACAACGTTTTTCCTCCATGGGAGAGCTAGATTTGGAGAGCTTAGAGGAAGCCTGAAGAACACGTTGATACCGGGGCTTCTGGGCAATGCAAGGGGGCCTCATTTTGTAACCCTGAGCTGCTTTTGGAAAACCACCGTGCTTACACGGTGAGTTCTCGGACTTCATACCTGACCTCTTGCTCCCTGAAGCAGCACCAGGACTTTACCTCTAGAGGGAGAAATAGGCAGTCGTCCTCTGAAGGTGGCTAGGCCTTCGGGAGATGTACCATGACCTAGGCGAAACGAAGGCGTTCACTGGCTCGCGCAATTTACTTCAGGAGGAACACTGGCTTTCCAAAGCGCTTTCAGCGAAGAAGTACAGTATGTGACACGGGCCTCCTTTGGTTCCCGGAACGTCAACTACATGAGCTGTGTGGCAACCGTGAAAAGGAGGCCGGACGAGAAAAGCGAAATCTGTCCCGTTGGCAACCCGGAGAGCTGGGTGCTCAGAGCTGCCTGAAAAAGGGTCCTGTTGCCCGTCTTGTACTCACCGTAGGAGTTCCCGGGGAGGCAAAGTGAGGAAGAGTGAGTTTTCTCGCAAGAACGAGGGGGTGTGGGCAGTTCCTCGCTAGGAGCTCATCCCAAAGCCTTCTTGGCTAGTGGTTCGGAAACCTGCCCGCATGCTGCCAAAGGAAAGTCCTCGAGAGCCGTGAAAAGTGTTGGGAGTGCAGCTCTGTCTGAGAAGCCTTAGTGAAGGTACTGCTTTAACACTGGTAGGCCTCTCAGGACTGCAGGGTCTCTCGCGCCTGGACCCAGGTCATGGAAGAACACGGTGTACCCAAAGTGTCAACTGCGGCTTCTGAGTGAGCTCCAGCCACATGGGTCGTTGGCCTCCACTCTGTGCATGCAGAGGGCAGGGCAACACACGGCCTGCTCCGGCGGAGAGCCAGACCTCCACCTCTGGAAACCAGTCTTGGTAACAGAGTGGGGGCCGGTGTCATGAGCAATGCATGTCACACTCCCGGCTTAGATATTAGCTGCCCTGAATCATATCCGGAGAGTAACATTGATTGTATGAACTCAAAGCTGACGACCCTTCACCTCAAGCAGAAATGTGACTTTACAACCAGTCTGATATGATGGACCCCTCTCCCGAAGCACTGCTGGGCGATTGAAAGTTCCAAAGTCGACATCGCCTGACTGAAGCACTGTGGTGACTAGGCACGTCACCTCGCGCAGAACCTCTGCTTACAAAAGGGTCCTCACAGGAGCGCCTAGTGTGTCGCATGGCTCTCTCGTAGCTGGGCAGAAGGTGCTGCTCCACAGGCTGGCTTTGCACGTAGAAACTGGACCCTGAGGGCTAAAGCATTCTTTGCCCCTTTGGAAGCAGGAGGCTTGGGGCGAGAAAACTGAACGAAAGGCACGGGGTGGCGCCCATGTTGGACACCCTGCAGGAATTGCCCGGGAGGACGAGTGAGTTTTCTCGAAAGAAACAGTGCGCCTGCCGTTCCTTGCCAGGAGCTCATGCAGCAGACTGCTTCAGCTAAGGCGAATGTCGACTGAGCGGCACACTCAAAGTAAGGGGCAGTGTTTCCATCAGCAAAGTTGGTGGTCACAAGTAGACCCGAGGCTTTCACCACTGAAGTGCTGTAATGCTGGTGTGCCTTTCACATATCTGAGGACGCTCACGTCTGCACCAGTTTCCGAGGAAAATCACTGTGTACCCAAAGTGTCATCTGTGCCTTCTGAGCAACCTCATGCCGCATGATGGTCTTTGGGCTCTACTGTTGGTATGCAGAAGGCCAGGCAGCAATGTGTTTCCTCCATCGGGGAGCCAGATAGCCACAGCATGGAAGAATCCTCAGGACGAGTTTTCTCCCTGGTCTTCTGGGCAATGCAAGGGGACCCCAGTTTGTAAACCTGAGCTGCACTGGAACAAACACCGCCATGGCAAGTGTTCTCAGAATTCATAGCTGACGTCTTCCCCTCGCATGCATCACGTCGACTTCAGATCCAGCTGGAGACATGTGCTCTCAGCCTTTGAAGACTGTCAGGCCTTTGCAAGATCCACGGTGATGTAGGTGAAACTAGATCATTCACTGGCTCACACCATTCACCTCAGGAGGACTCCTGCTTGCCAAAGTGTTTTCATGGAAGGGCACATGTGTGTGGCATGTCTCTTTCACCTGCTTGTGGACTTCAGGTACATGAGCTAGGTGTCAACCGTGAAAGTGGAGAGGGACGGGAACAGCACAATTTGCCCCAGTGACAAAGCAGAGAGATGTGTCCTCAGAGCTGCCTGAGAAACAGTCCTGTTGCCGGTCTTCTATTCACCCCAGGATTACCCTGAGAGGTAACCTGAGGCCGAGTGAATTTTCTTGGAAGAACCGGAGTGCGTGCCGTTCCTTGCTAGGTTCTCATCCCAAAGCCTTCTTGGCTAGTCATAAGGAAACTTGCCCGCGTGTTGCAAGGAAAGTCCGTGTTTTGGATGATCAGTGCTTCATGAAAAGCACTGTGGTCGCCAACTTTCTCAACCCTGCAGGAATACCCGGGGAGGAACGGAGACTTTGCCCAAAGAAACAGAGTGCTTGCAATGCCTTGCTAGGAGCACATCCAGCACAGGACTTTATCTATGGCGAATGTCAGCCGAGCGCCAGAGTCAAAGTAAGGTGCAGTGTTTCCACCAGCAGAGTCGCAGTCAGCAGTTTCAAAGAGGCCTTCCCCACTAAAGTGCTGTAAATGCGGGTGTGCCTTTCAAAGTCTGAGGATGCGAGCGTCTGCACCGTATTCCAAGGAAGGTCCCTGTGTACCAAAAGTGGCATCTGTGCCTGCTGAGCACCATCCAGCCACATGGGTCTTTGGACTCTACTGTTTTGTATGCAGGAGGCTGGGCAACAACGTTTTTCCTCCATGGGAGAGCTAGATTTGGAGAGCTTAGAGGAAGCCTGAAGAACACGTTGATACCGGGGCTTCTGGGCAATGCAAGGGGGCCTCATTTTGTAACCCTGAGCTGCTTTTGGAAAACCACCGTGCTTACACGGTGAGTTCTCGGACTTCATACCTGACCTCTTGCTCCCTGAAGCAGCACCAGGACTTTACCTCTAGAGGGAGAAATAGGCAGTCGTCCTCTGAAGGTGGCTAGGCCTTCGGGAGATGTACCATGACCTAGGCGAAACGAAGGCGTTCACTGGCTCGCGCAATTTACTTCAGGAGGAACACTGGCTTTCCAAAGCGCTTTCAGCGAAGAAGTACAGTATGTGACACGGGCCTCCTTTGGTTCCCGGAACGTCAACTACATGAGCTGTGTGGCAACCGTGAAAAGGAGGCCGGACGAGAAAAGCGAAATCTGTCCCGTTGGCAACCCGGAGAGCTGGGTGCTCAGAGCTGCCTGAAAAAGGGTCCTGTTGCCCGTCTTGTACTCACCGTAGGAGTTCCCGGGGAGGCAAAGTGAGGAAGAGTGAGTTTTCTCGCAAGAACGAGGGGGTGTGTGCAGTTCCTCGCTAGGAGCTCATCCCAAAGCCTTCTTGGCTAGTGGTTCGGAAACCTGCCCGCATGCTGCCAAAGGAAAGTCCTCGAGAGCCGTGAAAAGTGTTGGGAGTGCAGCTCTGTCTGAGAAGCCTTAGTGAAGGTACTGCTTTAACACTGGTAGGCCTCTCAGGACTGCAGGGTCTCTCGCGCCTGGACCCAGGTCATGGAAGAACACGGTGTACCCAAAGTGTCAACTGCGGCTTCTGAGTGAGCTCCAGCCACATGGGTCGTTGGCCTCCACTCTGTGCATGCAGAGGGCAGGGCAACACACGGCCTGCTCCGGCGGAGAGCCAGACCTCCACCTCTGGAAACCAGTCTTGGTAACAGAGTGGGGGCCGGTGTCATGAGCAATGCATGTCACACTCCCGGCTTAGATATTAGCTGCCCTGAATCATATCCGGAGAGTAACATTGATTGTATGAACTCAAAGCTGACGACCCTTCACCTCAAGCAGAAATGTGACTTTACAACCAGTCTGATATGATGGACCCCTCTCCCGAAGCACTGCTGGGCGATTGAAAGTTCCAAAGTCGACATCGCCTGACTGAAGCACTGTGGTGACTAGGCACGTCACCTCGCGCAGAACCTCTGCTTACAAAAGGGTCCTCACAGGAGCGCCTAGTGTGTCGCATGGCTCTCTCGTAGCTGGGCAGAAGGTGCTGCTCCACAGGCTGGCTTTGCACGTAGAAACTGGACCCTGAGGGCTAAAGCATTCTTTGCCCCTTTGGAAGCAGGAGGCTTGGGGCGAGAAAACTGAACGAAAGGCACGGGGTGGCGCCCATGTTGGACACCCTGCAGGAATTGCCCGGGAGGACGAGTGAGTTTTCTCGAAAGAAACAGTGCGCCTGCCGTTCCTTGCCAGGAGCTCATGCAGCAGACTGCTTCAGCTAAGGCGAATGTCGACTGAGCGGCACACTCAAAGTAAGGGGCAGTGTTTCCATCAGCAAAGTTGGTGGTCACAAGTAGACCCGAGGCTTTCACCACTGAAGTGCTGTAATGCTGGTGTGCCTTTCACATATCTGAGGACGCTCACGTCTGCACCAGTTTCCGAGGAAAATCACTGTGTACCCAAAGTGTCATCTGTGCCTTCTGAGCAACCTCATGCCGCATGATGGTCTTTGGGCTCTACTGTTGGTATGCAGAAGGCCAGGCAGCAATGTGTTTCCTCCATCGGGGAGCCAGATAGCCACAGCATGGAAGAATCCTCAGGACGAGTTTTCTCCCTGGTCTTCTGGGCAATGCAAGGGGACCCCAGTTTGTAAACCTGAGCTGCACTGGAACAAACACCGCCATGGCAAGTGTTCTCAGAATTCATAGCTGACGTCTTCCCCTCGCATGCATCACGTCGACTTCAGATCCAGCTGGAGACATGTGCTCTCAGCCTTTGAAGACTGTCAGGCCTTTGCAAGATCCACGGTGATGTAGGTGAAACTAGATCATTCACTGGCTCACACCATTCACCTCAGGAGGACTCCTGCTTGCCAAAGTGTTTTCATGGAAGGGCACATGTGTGTGGCATGTCTCTTTCACCTGCTTGTGGACTTCAGGTACATGAGCTAGGTGTCAACCGTGAAAGTGGAGAGGGACGGGAACAGCACAATTTGCCCCAGTGACAAAGCAGAGAGATGTGTCCTCAGAGCTGCCTGAGAAACAGTCCTGTTGCCGGTCTTCTATTCACCCCAGGATTACCCTGAGAGGTAACCTGAGGCCGAGTGAATTTTCTTGGAAGAACCGGAGTGCGTGCCGTTCCTTGCTAGGTTCTCATCCCAAAGCCTTCTTGGCTAGTCATAAGGAAACTTGCCCGCGTGTTGCAAGGAAAGTCCGTGTTTTGGATGATCAGTGCTTCATGAAAAGCACTGTGGTCGCCAACTTTCTCAACCCTGCAGGAATACCCGGGGAGGAACGGAGACTTTGCCCAAAGAAACAGAGTGCTTGCAATGCCTTGCTAGGAGCACATCCAGCACAGGACTTTATCTATGGCGAATGTCAGCCGAGCGCCAGAGTCAAAGTAAGGTGCAGTGTTTCCACCAGCAGAGTCGCAGTCAGCAGTTTCAAAGAGGCCTTCCCCACTAAAGTGCTGTAAATGCGGGTGTGCCTTTCAAAGTCTGAGGATGCGAGCGTCTGCACCGTATTCCAAGGAAGGTCCCTGTGTACCAAAAGTGGCATCTGTGCCTGCTGAGCACCATCCAGCCACATGGGTCTTTGGACTCTACTGTTTTGTATGCAGGAGGCTGGGCAACAACGTTTTTCCTCCATGGGAGAGCTAGATTTGGAGAGCTTAGAGGAAGCCTGAAGAACACGTTGATACCGGGGCTTCTGGGCAATGCAAGGGGGCCTCATTTTGTAACCCTGAGCTGCTTTTGGAAAACCACCGTGCTTACACGGTGAGTTCTCGGACTTCATACCTGACCTCTTGCTCCCTGAAGCAGCACCAGGACTTTACCTCTAGAGGGAGAAATAGGCAGTCGTCCTCTGAAGGTGGCTAGGCCTTCGGGAGATGTACCATGACCTAGGCGAAACGAAGGCGTTCACTGGCTCGCGCAATTTACTTCAGGAGGAACACTGGCTTTCCAAAGCGCTTTCAGCGAAGAAGTACAGTATGTGACACGGGCCTCCTTTGGTTCCCGGAACGTCAACTACATGAGCTGTGTGGCAACCGTGAAAAGGAGGCCGGACGAGAAAAGCGAAATCTGTCCCGTTGGCAACCCGGAGAGCTGGGTGCTCAGAGCTGCCTGAAAAAGGGTCCTGTTGCCCGTCTTGTACTCACCGTAGGAGTTCCCGGGGAGGCAAAGTGAGGAAGAGTGAGTTTTCTCGCAAGAACGAGGGGGTGTGGGCAGTTCCTCGCTAGGAGCTCATCCCAAAGCCTTCTTGGCTAGTGGTTCGGAAACCTGCCCGCATGCTGCCAAAGGAAAGTCCTCGAGAGCCGTGAAAAGTGTTGGGAGTGCAGCTCTGTCTGAGAAGCCTTAGTGAAGGTACTGCTTTAACACTGGTAGGCCTCTCAGGACTGCAGGGTCTCTCGCGCCTGGACCCAGGTCATGGAAGAACACGGTGTACCCAAAGTGTCAACTGCGGCTTCTGAGTGAGCTCCAGCCACATGGGTCGTTGGCCTCCACTCTGTGCATGCAGAGGGCAGGGCAACACACGGCCTGCTCCGGCGGAGAGCCAGACCTCCACCTCTGGAAACCAGTCTTGGTAACAGAGTGGGGGCCGGTGTCATGAGCAATGCATGTCACACTCCCGGCTTAGATATTAGCTGCCCTGAATCATATCCGGAGAGTAACATTGATTGTATGAACTCAAAGCTGACGACCCTTCACCTCAAGCAGAAATGTGACTTTACAACCAGTCTGATATGATGGACCCCTCTCCCGAAGCACTGCTGGGCGATTGAAAGTTCCAAAGTCGACATCGCCTGACTGAAGCACTGTGGTGACTAGGCACGTCACCTCGCGCAGAACCTCTGCTTACAAAAGGGTCCTCACAGGAGCGCCTAGTGTGTCGCATGGCTCTCTCGTAGCTGGGCAGAAGGTGCTGCTCCACAGGCTGGCTTTGCACGTAGAAACTGGATCCTGAGGGCTAAAGCATTCTTTGCCCCTTTGGAAGCAGGAGGCTTGGGGCGAGAAAACTGAACGAAAGGCACGGGGTGGCGCCCATGTTGGACACCCTGCAGGAATTGCCCGGGAGGACGAGTGAGTTTTCTCGAAAGAAACAGTGCGCCTGCCGTTCCTTGCCAGGAGCTCATGCAGCAGACTGCTTCAGCTAAGGCGAATGTCGACTGAGCGGCACACTCAAAGTAAGGGGCAGTGTTTCCATCAGCAAAGTTGGTGGTCACAAGTAGACCCGAGGCTTTCACCACTGAAGTGCTGTAATGCTGGTGTGCCTTTCACATATCTGAGGACGCTCACGTCTGCACCAGTTTCCGAGGAAAATCACTGTGTACCCAAAGTGTCATCTGTGCCTTCTGAGCAACCTCATGCCTCATGATGGTCTTTGGGCTCTACTGTTGGTATGCAGAAGGCCAGGCAGCAATGTGTTTCCTCCATCGGGGAGCCAGATAGCCACAGCATGGAAGAATCCTCAGGACGAGTTTTCTCCCTGGTCTTCTGGGCAATGCAAGGGGACCCCAGTTTGTAAACCTGAGCTGCACTGGAACAAACACCGCCATGGCAAGTGTTCTCAGAATTCATAGCTGACGTCTTCCCCTCGCATGCATCACGTCGACTTCAGATCCAGCTGGAGACATGTGCTCTCAGCCTTTGAAGACTGTCAGGCCTTTGCAAGATCCACGGTGATGTAGGTGAAACTAGATCATTCACTGGCTCACACCATTCACCTCAGGAGGACTCCTGCTTGCCAAAGTGTTTTCATGGAAGGGCACATGTGTGTGGCATGTCTCTTTCACCTGCTTGTGGACTTCAGGTACATGAGCTAGGTGTCAACCGTGAAAGTGGAGAGGGACGGGAACAGCACAATTTGCCCCAGTGACAAAGCAGAGAGATGTGTCCTCAGAGCTGCCTGAGAAACAGTCCTGTTGCCGGTCTTCTATTCACCCCAGGATTACCCTGAGAGGTAACCTGAGGCCGAGTGAATTTTCTTGGAAGAACCGGAGTGCGTGCCGTTCCTTGCTAGGTTCTCATCCCAAAGCCTTCTTGGCTAGTCATAAGGAAACTTGCCCGCGTGTTGCAAGGAAAGTCCGTGTTTTGGATGATCAGTGCTTCATGAAAAGCACTGTGGTCGCCAACTTTCTCAACCCTGCAGGAATACCCGGGGAGGAACGGAGACTTTGCCCAAAGAAACAGAGTGCTTGCAATGCCTTGCTAGGAGCACATCCAGCACAGGACTTTTATCTATGGCGAATGTCAGCCGAGCGCCAGAGTCAAAGTAAGGTGCAGTGTTTCCACCAGCAGAGTCGCAGTCAGCAGTTTCAAAGAGGCCTTCCCCACTAAAGTGCTGTAAATGCGGGTGTGCCTTTCAAAGTCTGAGGATGCGAGCGTCTGCACCGTATTCCAAGGAAGGTCCCTGTGTACCAAAAGTGGCATCTGTGCCTGCTGAGCACCATCCAGCCACATGGGTCTTTGGACTCTACTGTTTTGTATGCAGGAGGCTGGGCAACAACGTTTTTCCTCCATGGGAGAGCTAGATTTGGAGAGCTTAGAGGAAGCCTGAAGAACACGTTGATACCGGGGCTTCTGGGCAATGCAAGGGGGCCTCATTTTGTAACCCTGAGCTGCTTTTGGAAAACCACCGTGCTTACACGGTGAGTTCTCGGACTTCATACCTGACCTCTTGCTCCCTGAAGCAGCACCAGGACTTTACCTCTAGAGGGAGAAATAGGCAGTCGTCCTCTGAAGGTGGCTAGGCCTTCGGGAGATGTACCATGACCTAGGCGAAACGAAGGCGTTCACTGGCTCGCGCAATTTACTTCAGGAGGAACACTGGCTTTCCAAAGCGCTTTCAGCGAAGAAGTACAGTATGTGACACGGGCCTCCTTTGGTTCCCGGAACGTCAACTACATGAGCTGTGTGGCAACCGTGAAAAGGAGGCCGGACGAGAAAAGCGAAATCTGTCCCGTTGGCAACCCGGAGAGCTGGGTGCTCAGAGCTGCCTGAAAAAGGGTCCTGTTGCCCGTCTTGTACTCACCGTAGGAGTTCCCGGGGAGGCAAAGTGAGGAAGAGTGAGTTTTCTCGCAAGAACGAGGGGGTGTGGGCAGTTCCTCGCTAGGAGCTCATCCCAAAGCCTTCTTGGCTAGTGGTTCGGAAACCTGCCCGCATGCTGCCAAAGGAAAGTCCTCGAGAGCCGTGAAAAGTGTTGGGAGTGCAGCTCTGTCTGAGAAGCCTTAGTGAAGGTACTGCTTTAACACTGGTAGGCCTCTCAGGACTGCAGGGTCTCTCGCGCCTGGACCCAGGTCATGGAAGAACACGGTGTACCCAAAGTGTCAACTGCGGCTTCTGAGTGAGCTCCAGCCACATGGGTCGTTGGCCTCCACTCTGTGCATGCAGAGGGCAGGGCAACACACGGCCTGCTCCGGCGGAGAGCCAGACCTCCACCTCTGGAAACCAGTCTTGGTAACAGAGTGGGGGCCGGTGTCATGAGCAATGCATGTCACACTCCCGGCTTAGATATTAGCTGCCCTGAATCATATCCGGAGAGTAACATTGATTGTATGAACTCAAAGCTGACGACCCTTCACCTCAAGCAGAAATGTGACTTTACAACCAGTCTGATATGATGGACCCCTCTCCCGAAGCACTGCTGGGCGATTGAAAGTTCCAAAGTCGACATCGCCTGACTGAAGCACTGTGGTGACTAGGCACGTCACCTCGCGCAGAACCTCTGCTTACAAAAGGGTCCTCACAGGAGCGCCTAGTGTGTCGCATGGCTCTCTCGTAGCTGGGCAGAAGGTGCTGCTCCACAGGCTGGCTTTGCACGTAGAAACTGGATCCTGAGGGCTAAAGCATTCTTTGCCCCTTTGGAAGCAGGAGGCTTGGGGCGAGAAAACTGAACGAAAGGCACGGGGTGGCGCCCATGTTGGACACCCTGCAGGAATTGCCCGGGAGGACGAGTGAGTTTTCTCGAAAGAAACAGTGCGCCTGCCGTTCCTTGCCAGGAGCTCATGCAGCAGACTGCTTCAGCTAAGGCGAATGTCGACTGAGCGGCACACTCAAAGTAAGGGGCAGTGTTTCCATCAGCAAAGTTGGTGGTCACAAGTAGACCCGAGGCTTTCACCACTGAAGTGCTGTAATGCTGGTGTGCCTTTCACATATCTGAGGACGCTCACGTCTGCACCAGTTTCCGAGGAAAATCACTGTGTACCCAAAGTGTCATCTGTGCCTTCTGAGCAACCTCATGCCTCATGATGGTCTTTGGGCTCTACTGTTGGTATGCAGAAGGCCAGGCAGCAATGTGTTTCCTCCATCGGGGAGCCAGATAGCCACAGCATGGAAGAATCCTCAGGACGAGTTTTCTCCCTGGTCTTCTGGGCAATGCAAGGGGACCCCAGTTTGTAAACCTGAGCTGCACTGGAACAAACACCGCCATGGCAAGTGTTCTCAGAATTCATAGCTGACGTCTTCCCCTCGCATGCATCACGTCGACTTCAGATCCAGCTGGAGACATGTGCTCTCAGCCTTTGAAGACTGTCAGGCCTTTGCAAGATCCACGGTGATGTAGGTGAAACTAGATCATTCACTGGCTCACACCATTCACCTCAGGAGGACTCCTGCTTGCCAAAGTGTTTTCATGGAAGGGCACATGTGTGTGGCATGTCTCTTTCACCTGCTTGTGGACTTCAGGTACATGAGCTAGGTGTCAACCGTGAAAGTGGAGAGGGACGGGAACAGCACAATTTGCCCCAGTGACAAAGCAGAGAGATGTGTCCTCAGAGCTGCCTGAGAAACAGTCCTGTTGCCGGTCTTCTATTCACCCCAGGATTACCCTGAGAGGTAACCTGAGGCCGAGTGAATTTTCTTGGAAGAACCGGAGTGCGTGCCGTTCCTTGCTAGGTTCTCATCCCAAAGCCTTCTTGGCTAGTCATAAGGAAACTTGCCCGCGTGTTGCAAGGAAAGTCCGTGTTTTGGATGATCAGTGCTTCATGAAAAGCACTGTGGTCGCCAACTTTCTCAACCCTGCAGGAATACCCGGGGAGGAACGGAGACTTTGCCCAAAGAAACAGAGTGCTTGCAATGCCTTGCTAGGAGCACATCCAGCACAGGACTTTTATCTATGGCGAATGTCAGCCGAGCGCCAGAGTCAAAGTAAGGTGCAGTGTTTCCACCAGCAGAGTCGCAGTCAGCAGTTTCAAAGAGGCCTTCCCCACTAAAGTGCTGTAAATGCGGGTGTGCCTTTCAAAGTCTGAGGATGCGAGCGTCTGCACCGTATTCCAAGGAAGGTCCCTGTGTACCAAAAGTGGCATCTGTGCCTGCTGAGCACCATCCAGCCACATGGGTCTTTGGACTCTACTGTTTTGTATGCAGGAGGCTGGGCAACAACGTTTTTCCTCCATGGGAGAGCTAGATTTGGAGAGCTTAGAGGAAGCCTGAAGAACACGTTGATACCGGGGCTTCTGGGCAATGCAAGGGGGCCTCATTTTGTAACCCTGAGCTGCTTTTGGAAAACCACCGTGCTTACACGGTGAGTTCTCGGACTTCATACCTGACCTCTTGCTCCCTGAAGCAGCACCAGGACTTTACCTCTAGAGGGAGAAATAGGCAGTCGTCCTCTGAAGGTGGCTAGGCCTTCGGGAGATGTACCATGACCTAGGCGAAACGAAGGCGTTCACTGGCTCGCGCAATTTACTTCAGGAGGAACACTGGCTTTCCAAAGCGCTTTCAGCGAAGAAGTACAGTATGTGACACGGGCCTCCTTTGGTTCCCGGAACGTCAACTACATGAGCTGTGTGGCAACCGTGAAAAGGAGGCCGGACGAGAAAAGCGAAATCTGTCCCGTTGGCAACCCGGAGAGCTGGGTGCTCAGAGCTGCCTGAAAAAGGGTCCTGTTGCCCGTCTTGTACTCACCGTAGGAGTTCCCGGGGAGGCAAAGTGAGGAAGAGTGAGTTTTCTCGCAAGAACGAGGGGGTGTGTGCAGTTCCTCGCTAGGAGCTCATCCCAAAGCCTTCTTGGCTAGTGGTTCGGAAACCTGCCCGCATGCTGCCAAAGGAAAGTCCTCGAGAGCCGTGAAAAGTGTTGGGAGTGCAGCTCTGTCTGAGAAGCCTTAGTGAAGGTACTGCTTTAACACTGGTAGGCCTCTCAGGACTGCAGGGTCTCTCGCGCCTGGACCCAGGTCATGGAAGAACACGGTGTACCCAAAGTGTCAACTGCGGCTTCTGAGTGAGCTCCAGCCACATGGGTCGTTGGCCTCCACTCTGTGCATGCAGAGGGCAGGGCAACACACGGCCTGCTCCGGCGGAGAGCCAGACCTCCACCTCTGGAAACCAGTCTTGGTAACAGAGTGGGGGCCGGTGTCATGAGCAATGCATGTCACACTCCCGGCTTAGATATTAGCTGCCCTGAATCATATCCGGAGAGTAACATTGATTGTATGAACTCAAAGCTGACGACCCTTCACCTCGAGCAGAAATGTGACTTTACAACCAGTCTGATATGATGGACCCCTCTCCCGAAGCACTGCTGGGCGATTGAAAGTTCCAAAGTCGACATCGCCTGACTGAAGCACTGTGGTGACTAGGCACGTCACCTCGCGCAGAACCTCTGCTTACAAAAGGGTCCTCACAGGAGCGCCTAGTGTGTCGCATGGCTCTCTCGTAGCTGGGCAGAAGGTGCTGCTCCACAGGCTGGCTTTGCACGTAGAAACTGGATCCTGAGGGCTAAAGCATTCTTTGCCCCTTTGGAAGCAGGAGGCTTGGGGCGAGAAAACTGAACGAAAGGCACGGGGTGGCGCCCATGTTGGACACCCTGCAGGAATTGCCCGGGAGGACGAGTGAGTTTTCTCGAAAGAAACAGTGCGCCTGCCGTTCCTTGCCAGGAGCTCATGCAGCAGACTGCTTCAGCTAAGGCGAATGTCGACTGAGCGGCACACTCAAAGTAAGGGGCAGTGTTTCCATCAGCAAAGTTGGTGGTCACAAGTAGACCCGAGGCTTTCACCACTGAAGTGCTGTAATGCTGGTGTGCCTTTCACATATCTGAGGACGCTCACGTCTGCACCAGTTTCCGAGGAAAATCACTGTGTACCCAAAGTGTCATCTGTGCCTTCTGAGCAACCTCATGCCGCATGATGGTCTTTGGGCTCTACTGTTGGTATGCAGAAGGCCAGGCAGCAATGTGTTTCCTCCATCGGGGAGCCAGATAGCCACAGCATGGAAGAATCCTCAGGACGAGTTTTCTCCCTGGTCTTCTGGGCAATGCAAGGGGACCCCAGTTTGTAAACCTGAGCTGCACTGGAACAAACACCGCCATGGCAAGTGTTCTCAGAATTCATAGCTGACGTCTTCCCCTCGCATGCATCACGTCGACTTCAGATCCAGCTGGAGACATGTGCTCTCAGCCTTTGAAGACTGTCAGGCCTTTGCAAGATCCACGGTGATGTAGGTGAAACTAGATCATTCACTGGCTCACACCATTCACCTCAGGAGGACTCCTGCTTGCCAAAGTGTTTTCATGGAAGGGCACATGTGTGTGGCATGTCTCTTTCACCTGCTTGTGGACTTCAGGTACATGAGCTAGGTGTCAACCGTGAAAGTGGAGAGGGACGGGAACAGCACAATTTGCCCCAGTGACAAAGCAGAGAGATGTGTCCTCAGAGCTGCCTGAGAAACAGTCCTGTTGCCGGTCTTCTATTCACCCCAGGATTACCCTGAGAGGTAACCTGAGGCCGAGTGAATTTTCTTGGAAGAACCGGAGTGCGTGCCGTTCCTTGCTAGGTTCTCATCCCAAAGCCTTCTTGGCTAGTCATAAGGAAACTTGCCCGCGTGTTGCAAGGAAAGTCCGTGTTTTGGATGATCAGTGCTTCATGAAAAGCACTGTGGTCGCCAACTTTCTCAACCCTGCAGGAATACCCGGGGAGGAACGGAGACTTTGCCCAAAGAAACAGAGTGCTTGCAATGCCTTGCTAGGAGCACATCCAGCACAGGACTTTTATCTATGGCGAATGTCAGCCGAGCGCCAGAGTCAAAGTAAGGTGCAGTGTTTCCACCAGCAGAGTCGCAGTCAGCAGTTTCAAAGAGGCCTTCCCCACTAAAGTGCTGTAAATGCGGGTGTGCCTTTCAAAGTCTGAGGATGCGAGCGTCTGCACCGTATTCCAAGGAAGGTCCCTGTGTACCAAAAGTGGCATCTGTGCCTGCTGAGCACCATCCAGCCACATGGGTCTTTGGACTCTACTGTTTTGTATGCAGGAGGCTGGGCAACAACGTTTTTCCTCCATGGGAGAGCTAGATTTGGAGAGCTTAGAGGAAGCCTGAAGAACACGTTGATACCGGGGCTTCTGGGCAATGCAAGGGGGCCTCATTTTGTAACCCTGAGCTGCTTTTGGAAAACCACCGTGCTTACACGGTGAGTTCTCGGACTTCATACCTGACCTCTTGCTCCCTGAAGCAGCACCAGGACTTTACCTCTAGAGGGAGAAATAGGCAGTCGTCCTCTGAAGGTGGCTAGGCCTTCGGGAGATGTACCATGACCTAGGCGAAACGAAGGCGTTCACTGGCTCGCGCAATTTACTTCAGGAGGAACACTGGCTTTCCAAAGCGCTTTCAGCGAAGAAGTACAGTATGTGACACGGGCCTCCTTTGGTTCCCGGAACGTCAACTACATGAGCTGTGTGGCAACCGTGAAAAGGAGGCCGGACGAGAAAAGCGAAATCTGTCCCGTTGGCAACCCGGAGAGCTGGGTGCTCAGAGCTGCCTGAAAAAGGGTCCTGTTGCCCGTCTTGTACTCACCGTAGGAGTTCCCGGGGAGGCAAAGTGAGGAAGAGTGAGTTTTCTCGCAAGAACGAGGGGGTGTGTGCAGTTCCTCGCTAGGAGCTCATCCCAAAGCCTTCTTGGCTAGTGGTTCGGAAACCTGCCCGCATGCTGCCAAAGGAAAGTCCTCGAGAGCCGTGAAAAGTGTTGGGAGTGCAGCTCTGTCTGAGAAGCCTTAGTGAAGGTACTGCTTTAACACTGGTAGGCCTCTCAGGACTGCAGGGTCTCTCGCGCCTGGACCCAGGTCATGGAAGAACACGGTGTACCCAAAGTGTCAACTGCGGCTTCTGAGTGAGCTCCAGCCACATGGGTCGTTGGCCTCCACTCTGTGCATGCAGAGGGCAGGGCAACACACGGCCTGCTCCGGCGGAGAGCCAGACCTCCACCTCTGGAAACCAGTCTTGGTAACAGAGTGGGGGCCGGTGTCATGAGCAATGCATGTCACACTCCCGGCTTAGATATTAGCTGCCCTGAATCATATCCGGAGAGTAACATTGATTGTATGAACTCAAAGCTGACGACCCTTCACCTCGAGCAGAAATGTGACTTTACAACCAGTCTGATATGATGGACCCCTCTCCCGAAGCACTGCTGGGCGATTGAAAGTTCCAAAGTCGACATCGCCTGACTGAAGCACTGTGGTGACTAGGCACGTCACCTCGCGCAGAACCTCTGCTTACAAAAGGGTCCTCACAGGAGCGCCTAGTGTGTCGCATGGCTCTCTCGTAGCTGGGCAGAAGGTGCTGCTCCACAGGCTGGCTTTGCACGTAGAAACTGGATCCTGAGGGCTAAAGCATTCTTTGCCCCTTTGGAAGCAGGAGGCTTGGGGCGAGAAAACTGAACGAAAGGCACGGGGTGGCGCCCATGTTGGACACCCTGCAGGAATTGCCCGGGAGGACGAGTGAGTTTTCTCGAAAGAAACAGTGCGCCTGCCGTTCCTTGCCAGGAGCTCGTGCAGCAGACTGCTTCAGCTAAGGCGAATGTCGACTGAGCGGCACACTCAAAGTAAGGGGCAGTGTTTCCATCAGCAAAGTTGGTGGTCACAAGTAGACCCGAGGCTTTCACCACTGAAGTGCTGTAATGCTGGTGTGCCTTTCACATATCTGAGGACGCTCACGTCTGCACCAGTTTCCGAGGAAAATCACTGTGTACCCAAAGTGTCATCTGTGCCTTCTGAGCAACCTCATGCCTCATGATGGTCTTTGGGCTCTACTGTTGGTATGCAGAAGGCCAGGCAGCAATGTGTTTCCTCCATCGGGGAGCCAGATAGCCACAGCATGGAAGAATCCTCAGGACGAGTTTTCTCCCTGGTCTTCTGGGCAATGCAAGGGGACCCCAGTTTGTAAACCTGAGCTGCACTGGAACAAACACCGCCATGGCAAGTGTTCTCAGAATTCATAGCTGACGTCTTCCCCTCGCATGCATCACGTCGACTTCAGATCCAGCTGGAGACATGTGCTCTCAGCCTTTGAAGACTGTCAGGCCTTTGCAAGATCCACGGTGATGTAGGTGAAACTAGATCATTCACTGGCTCACACCATTCACCTCAGGAGGACTCCTGCTTGCCAAAGTGTTTTCATGGAAGGGCACATGTGTGTGGCATGTCTCTTTCACCTGCTTGTGGACTTCAGGTACATGAGCTAGGTGTCAACCGTGAAAGTGGAGAGGGACGGGAACAGCACAATTTGCCCCAGTGACAAAGCAGAGAGATGTGTCCTCAGAGCTGCCTGAGAAACAGTCCTGTTGCCGGTCTTCTATTCACCCCAGGATTACCCTGAGAGGTAACCTGAGGCCGAGTGAATTTTCTTGGAAGAACCGGAGTGCGTGCCGTTCCTTGCTAGGTTCTCATCCCAAAGCCTTCTTGGCTAGTCATAAGGAAACTTGCCCGCGTGTTGCAAGGAAAGTCCGTGTTTTGGATGATCAGTGCTTCATGAAAAGCACTGTGGTCGCCAACTTTCTCAACCCTGCAGGAATACCCGGGGAGGAACGGAGACTTTGCCCAAAGAAACAGAGTGCTTGCAATGCCTTGCTAGGAGCACATCCAGCACAGGACTTTTATCTATGGCGAATGTCAGCCGAGCGCCAGAGTCAAAGTAAGGTGCAGTGTTTCCACCAGCAGAGTCGCAGTCAGCAGTTTCAAAGAGGCCTTCCCCACTAAAGTGCTGTAAATGCGGGTGTGCCTTTCAAAGTCTGAGGATGCGAGCGTCTGCACCGTATTCCAAGGAAGGTCCCTGTGTACCAAAAGTGGCATCTGTGCCTGCTGAGCACCATCCAGCCACATGGGTCTTTGGACTCTACTGTTTTGTATGCAGGAGGCTGGGCAACAACGTTTTTCCTCCATGGGAGAGCTAGATTTGGAGAGCTTAGAGGAAGCCTGAAGAACACGTTGATACCGGGGCTTCTGGGCAATGCAAGGGGGCCTCATTTTGTAACCCTGAGCTGCTTTTGGAAAACCACCGTGCTTACACGGTGAGTTCTCGGACTTCATACCTGACCTCTTGCTCCCTGAAGCAGCACCAGGACTTTACCTCTAGAGGGAGAAATAGGCAGTCGTCCTCTGAAGGTGGCCAGGCCTTCGGGAGATGTACCATGACCTAGGCGAAACGAAGGCGTTCACTGGCTCGCGCAATTTACTTCAGGAGGAACACTGGCTTTCCAAAGCGCTTTCAGCGAAGAAGTACAGTATGTGACACGGGCCTCCTTTGGTTCCCGGAACGTCAACTACATGAGCTGTGTGGCAACCGTGAAAAGGAGGCCGGACGAGAAAAGCGAAATCTGTCCCGTTGGCAACCCGGAGAGCTGGGTGCTCAGAGCTGCCTGAAAAAGGGTCCTGTTGCCCGTCTTGTACTCACCGTAGGAGTTCCCGGGGAGGCAAAGTGAGGAAGAGTGAGTTTTCTCGCAAGAACGAGGGGGTGTGGGCAGTTCCTCGCTAGGAGCTCATCCCAAAGCCTTCTTGGCTAGTGGTTCGGAAACCTGCCCGCATGCTGCCAAAGGAAAGTCCTCGAGAGCCGTGAAAAGTGTTGGGAGTGCAGCTCTGTCTGAGAAGCCTTAGTGAAGGTACTGCTTTAACACTGGTAGGCCTCTCAGGACTGCAGGGTCTCTCGCGCCTGGACCCAGGTCATGGAAGAACACGGTGTACCCAAAGTGTCAACTGCGGCTTCTGAGTGAGCTCCAGCCACATGGGTCGTTGGCCTCCACTCTGTGCATGCAGAGGGCAGGGCAACACACGGCCTGCTCCGGCGGAGAGCCAGACCTCCACCTCTGGAAACCAGTCTTGGTAACAGAGTGGGGGCCGGTGTCATGAGCAATGCATGTCACACTCCCGGCTTAGATATTAGCTGCCCTGAATCCTATCCGGAGAGTAACATTGATTGTATGAACTCAAAGCTGACGACCCTTCACCTCGAGCAGAAATGTGACTTTACAACCAGTCTGATATGATGGACCCCTCTCCCGAAGCACTGCTGGGCGATTGAAAGTTCCAAAGTCGACATCGCCTGACTGAAGCACTGTGGTGACTAGGCACGTCACCTCGCGCAGAACCTCTGCTTACAAAAGGGTCCTCACAGGAGCGCCTAGTGTGTCGCATGGCTCTCTCGTAGCTGGGCAGAAGGTGCTGCTCCACAGGCTGGGTTTGCACGTAGAAACTGGATCCTGAGGGCTAAAGCATTCTTTGCCCCTTTGGAAGCAGGAGGCTTGGGGCGAGAAAACTGAACGAAAGGCACGGGGTGGCGCCCATGTTGGACACCCTGCAGGAATTGCCCGGGAGGACGAGTGAGTTTTCTCGAAAGAAACAGTGCGCCTGCCGTTCCTTGCCAGGAGCTCGTGCAGCAGACTGCTTCAGCTAAGGCGAATGTCGACTGAGCGGCACACTCAAAGTAAGGGGCAGTGTTTCCATCAGCAAAGTTGGTGGTCACAAGTAGACCCGAGGCTTTCACCACTGAAGTGCTGTAATGCTGGTGTGCCTTTCACATATCTGAGGACGCTCACGTCTGCACCAGTTTCCGAGGAAAATCACTGTGTACCCAAAGTGTCATCTGTGCCTTCTGAGCAACCTCATGCCTCATGATGGTCTTTGGGCTCTACTGTTGGTATGCAGAAGGCCAGGCAGCAATGTGTTTCCTCCATCGGGGAGCCAGATAGCCACAGCATGGAAGAATCCTCAGGACGAGTTTTCTCCCTGGTCTTCTGGGCAATGCAAGGGGACCCCAGTTTGTAAACCTGAGCTGCACTGGAACAAACACCGCCATGGCAAGTGTTCTCAGAATTCATAGCTGACGTCTTCCCCTCGCATGCATCACGTCGACTTCAGATCCAGCTGGAGACATGTGCTCTCAGCCTTTGAAGACTGTCAGGCCTTTGCAAGATCCACGGTGATGTAGGTGAAACTAGATCATTCACTGGCTCACACCATTCACCTCAGGAGGACTCCTGCTTGCCAAAGTGTTTTCATGGAAGGGCACATGTGTGTGGCATGTCTCTTTCACCTGCTTGTGGACTTCAGGTACATGAGCTAGGTGTCAACCGTGAAAGTGGAGAGGGACGGGAACAGCACAATTTGCCCCAGTGACAAAGCAGAGAGATGTGTCCTCAGAGCTGCCTGAGAAACAGTCCTGTTGCCGGTCTTCTATTCACCCCAGGATTACCCTGAGAGGTAACCTGAGGCCGAGTGAATTTTCTTGGAAGAACCGGAGTGCGTGCCGTTCCTTGCTAGGTTCTCATCCCAAAGCCTTCTTGGCTAGTCATAAGGAAACTTGCCCGCGTGTTGCAAGGAAAGTCCGTGTTTTGGATGATCAGTGCTTCATGAAAAGCACTGTGGTCGCCAACTTTCTCAACCCTGCAGGAATACCCGGGGAGGAACGGAGACTTTGCCCAAAGAAACAGAGTGCTTGCAATGCCTTGCTAGGAGCACATCCAGCACAGGACTTTTATCTATGGCGAATGTCAGCCGAGCGCCAGAGTCAAAGTAAGGTGCAGTGTTTCCACCAGCAGAGTCGCAGTCAGCAGTTTCAAAGAGGCCTTCCCCACTAAAGTGCTGTAAATGCGGGTGTGCCTTTCAAAGTCTGAGGATGCGAGCGTCTGCACCGTATTCCAAGGAAGGTCCCTGTGTACCAAAAGTGGCATCTGTGCCTGCTGAGCACCATCCAGCCACATGGGTCTTTGGACTCTACTGTTTTGTATGCAGGAGGCTGGGCAACAACGTTTTTCCTCCATGGGAGAGCTAGATTTGGAGAGCTTAGAGGAAGCCTGAAGAACACGTTGATACCGGGGCTTCTGGGCAATGCAAGGGGGCCTCATTTTGTAACCCTGAGCTGCTTTTGGAAAACCACCGTGCTTACACGGTGAGTTCTCGGACTTCATACCTGACCTCTTGCTCCCTGAAGCAGCACCAGGACTTTACCTCTAGAGGGAGAAATAGGCAGTCGTCCTCTGAAGGTGGCCAGGCCTTCGGGAGATGTACCATGACCTAGGCGAAACGAAGGCGTTCACTGGCTCGCGCAATTTACTTCAGGAGGAACACTGGCTTTCCAAAGCGCTTTCAGCGAAGAAGTACAGTATGTGACACGGGCCTCCTTTGGTTCCCGGAACGTCAACTACATGAGCTGTGTGGCAACCGTGAAAAGGAGGCCGGACGAGAAAAGCGAAATCTGTCCCGTTGGCAACCCGGAGAGCTGGGTGCTCAGAGCTGCCTGAAAAAGGGTCCTGTTGCCCGTCTTGTACTCACCGTAGGAGTTCCCGGGGAGGCAAAGTGAGGAAGAGTGAGTTTTCTCGCAAGAACGAGGGGGTGTGGGCAGTTCCTCGCTAGGAGCTCATCCCAAAGCCTTCTTGGCTAGTGGTTCGGAAACCTGCCCGCATGCTGCCAAAGGAAAGTCCTCGAGAGCTGTGAAAAGTGTTGGGAGTGCAGCTCTGTCTGAGAAGCCTTAGTGAAGGTACTGCTTTAACACTGGTAGGCCTCTCAGGACTGCAGGGTCTCTCGCGCCTGGACCCAGGTCATGGAAGAACACGGTGTACCCAAAGTGTCAACTGCGGCTTCTGAGTGAGCTCCAGCCACATGGGTCGTTGGCCTCCACTCTGTGCATGCAGAGGGCAGGGCAACACACGGCCTGCTCCGGCGGAGAGCCAGACCTCCACCTCTGGAAACCAGTCTTGGTAACAGAGTGGGGGCCGGTGTCATGAGCAATGCATGTCACACTCCCGGCTTAGATATTAGCTGCCCGGAATCCTATCCGGAGAGTAACATTGATTGTATGAACTCAAAGCTGACGACCCTTCACCTCGAGCAGAAATGTGACTTTACAACCAGTCTGATATGATGGACCCCTCTCCCGAAGCACTGCTGGGCGATTGAAAGTTCCAAAGTCGACATCGCCTGACTGAAGCACTGTGGTGACTAGGCACGTCACCTCGCGCAGAACCTCTGCTTACAAAAGGGTCCTCACAGGAGCGCCTAGTGTGTCGCATGGCTCTCTCGTAGCTGGGCAGAAGGTGCTGCTCCACAGGCTGGGTTTGCACGTAGAAACTGGATCCTGAGGGCTAAAGCATTCTTTGCCCCTTTGGAAGCAGGAGGCTTGGGGCGAGAAAACTGAACGAAAGGCACGGGGTGGCGCCCATGTTGGACACCCTGCAGGAATTGCCCGGGAGGACGAGTGAGTTTTCTCGAAAGAAACAGTGCGCCTGCCGTTCCTTGCCAGGAGCTCGTGCAGCAGACTGCTTCAGCTAAGGCGAATGTCGACTGAGCGGCACACTCAAAGTAAGGGGCAGTGTTTCCATCAGCAAAGTTGGTGGTCACAAGTAGACCCGAGGCTTTCACCACTGAAGTGCTGTAATGCTGGTGTGCCTTTCACATATCTGAGGACGCTCACGTCTGCACCAGTTTCCGAGGAAAATCACTGTGTACCCAAAGTGTCATCTGTGCCTTCTGAGCAACCTCATGCCTCATGATGGTCTTTGGGCTCTACTGTTGGTATGCAGAAGGCCAGGCAGCAATGTGTTTCCTCCATCGGGGAGCCAGATAGCCACAGCATGGAAGAATCCTCAGGACGAGTTTTCTCCCTGGTCTTCTGGGCAATGCAAGGGGACCCCAGTTTGTAAACCTGAGCTGCACTGGAACAAACACCGCCATGGCAAGTGTTCTCAGAATTCATAGCTGACGTCTTCCCCTCGCATGCATCACGTCGACTTCAGATCCAGCTGGAGACATGTGCTCTCAGCCTTTGAAGACTGTCAGGCCTTTGCAAGATCCACGGTGATGTAGGTGAAACTAGATCATTCACTGGCTCACACCATTCACCTCAGGAGGACTCCTGCTTGCCAAAGTGTTTTCATGGAAGGGCACATGTGTGTGGCATGTCTCTTTCACCTGCTTGTGGACTTCAGGTACATGAGCTAGGTGTCAACCGTGAAAGTGGAGAGGGACGGGAACAGCACAATTTGCCCCAGTGACAAAGCAGAGAGATGTGTCCTCAGAGCTGCCTGAGAAACAGTCCTGTTGCCGGTCTTCTATTCACCCCAGGATTACCCTGAGAGGTAACCTGAGGCCGAGTGAATTTTCTTGGAAGAACCGGAGTGCGTGCCGTTCCTTGCTAGGTTCTCATCCCAAAGCCTTCTTGGCTAGTCATAAGGAAACTTGCCCGCGTGTTGCAAGGAAAGTCCGTGTTTTGGATGATCAGTGCTTCATGAAAAGCACTGTGGTCGCCAACTTTCTCAACCCTGCAGGAATACCCGGGGAGGAACGGAGACTTTGCCCAAAGAAACAGAGTGCTTGCAATGCCTTGCTAGGAGCACATCCAGCACAGGACTTTTATCTATGGCGAATGTCAGCCGAGCGCCAGAGTCAAAGTAAGGTGCAGTGTTTCCACCAGCAGAGTCGCAGTCAGCAGTTTCAAAGAGGCCTTCCCCACTAAAGTGCTGTAAATGCGGGTGTGCCTTTCAAAGTCTGAGGATGCGAGCGTCTGCACCGTATTCCAAGGAAGGTCCCTGTGTACCAAAAGTGGCATCTGTGCCTGCTGAGCACCATCCAGCCACATGGGTCTTTGGACTCTACTGTTTTGTATGCAGGAGGCTGGGCAACAACGTTTTTCCTCCATGGGAGAGCTAGATTTGGAGAGCTTAGAGGAAGCCTGAAGAACACGTTGATACCGGGGCTTCTGGGCAATGCAAGGGGGCCTCATTTTGTAACCCTGAGCTGCTTTTGGAAAACCACCGTGCTTACACGGTGAGTTCTCGGACTTCATACCTGACCTCTTGCTCCCTGAAGCAGCACCAGGACTTTACCTCTAGAGGGAGAAATAGGCAGTCGTCCTCTGAAGGTGGCTAGGCCTTCGGGAGATGTACCATGACCTAGGCGAAACGAAGGCGTTCACTGGCTCGCGCAATTTACTTCAGGAGGAACACTGGCTTTCCAAAGCGCTTTCAGCGAAGAAGTACAGTATGTGACACGGGCCTCCTTTGGTTCCCGGAACGTCAACTACATGAGCTGTGTGGCAACCGTGAAAAGGAGGCCGGACGAGAAAAGCGAAATCTGTCCCGTTGGCAACCCGGAGAGCTGGGTGCTCAGAGCTGCCTGAAAAAGGGTCCTGTTGCCCGTCTTGTACTCACCGTAGGAGTTCCCGGGGAGGCAAAGTGAGGAAGAGTGAGTTTTCTCGCAAGAACGAGGGGGTGTGTGCAGTTCCTCGCTAGGAGCTCATCCCAAAGCCTTCTTGGCTAGTGGTTCGGAAACCTGCCCGCATGCTGCCAAAGGAAAGTCCTCGAGAGCCGTGAAAAGTGTTGGGAGTGCAGCTCTGTCTGAGAAGCCTTAGTGAAGGTACTGCTTTAACACTGGTAGGCCTCTCAGGACTGCAGGGTCTCTCGCGCCTGGACCCAGGTCATGGAAGAACACGGTGTACCCAAAGTGTCAACTGCGGCTTCTGAGTGAGCTCCAGCCACATGGGTCGTTGGCCTCCACTCTGTGCGTGCAGAGGGCAGGGCAACACACGGCCTGCTCCGGCGGAGAGCCAGACCTCCACCTCTGGAAACCAGTCTTGGTAACAGAGTGGGGGCCGGTGTCATGAGCAATGCATGTCACACTCCCGGCTTAGATATTAGCTGCCCTGAATCATATCCGGAGAGTAACATTGATTGTATGAACTCAAAGCTGACGACCCTTCACCTCGAGCAGAAATGTGACTTTACAACCAGTCTGATATGATGGACCCCTCTCCCGAAGCACTGCTGGGCGATTGAAAGTTCCAAAGTCGACATCGCCTGACTGAAGCACTGTGGTGACTAGGCACGTCACCTCGCGCAGAACCTCTGCTTACAAAAGGGTCCTCACAGGAGCGCCTAGTGTGTCGCATGGCTCTCTCGTAGCTGGGCAGAAGGTGCTGCTCCACAGGCTGGCTTTGCACGTAGAAACTGGATCCTGAGGGCTAAAGCATTCTTTGCCCCTTTGGAAGCAGGAGGCTTGGGGCGAGAAAACTGAACGAAAGGCACGGGGTGGCGCCCATGTTGGACACCCTGCAGGAATTGCCCGGGAGGACGAGTGAGTTTTCTCGAAAGAAACAGTGCGCCTGCCGTTCCTTGCCAGGAGCTCGTGCAGCAGACTGCTTCAGCTAAGGCGAATGTCGACTGAGCGGCACACTCAAAGTAAGGGGCAGTGTTTCCATCAGCAAAGTTGGTGGTCACAAGTAGACCCGAGGCTTTCACCACTGAAGTGCTGTAATGCTGGTGTGCCTTTCACATATCTGAGGACGCTCACGTCTGCACCAGTTTCCGAGGAAAATCACTGTGTACCCAAAGTGTCATCTGTGCCTTCTGAGCAACCTCATGCCTCATGATGGTCTTTGGGCTCTACTGTTGGTATGCAGAAGGCCAGGCAGCAATGTGTTTCCTCCATCGGGGAGCCAGATAGCCACAGCATGGAAGAATCCTCAGGACGAGTTTTCTCCCTGGTCTTCTGGGCAATGCAAGGGGACCCCAGTTTGTAAACCTGAGCTGCACTGGAACAAACACCGCCATGGCAAGTGTTCTCAGAATTCATAGCTGACGTCTTCCCCTCGCATGCATCACGTCGACTTCAGATCCAGCTGGAGACATGTGCTCTCAGCCTTTGAAGACTGTCAGGCCTTTGCAAGATCCACGGTGATGTAGGTGAAACTAGATCATTCACTGGCTCACACCATTCACCTCAGGAGGACTCCTGCTTGCCAAAGTGTTTTCATGGAAGGGCACATGTGTGTGGCATGTCTCTTTCACCTGCTTGTGGACTTCAGGTACATGAGCTAGGTGTCAACCGTGAAAGTGGAGAGGGACGGGAACAGCACAATTTGCCCCAGTGACAAAGCAGAGAGATGTGTCCTCAGAGCTGCCTGAGAAACAGTCCTGTTGCCGGTCTTCTATTCACCCCAGGATTACCCTGAGAGGTAACCTGAGGCCGAGTGAATTTTCTTGGAAGAACCGGAGTGCGTGCCGTTCCTTGCTAGGTTCTCATCCCAAAGCCTTCTTGGCTAGTCATAAGGAAACTTGCCCGCGTGTTGCAAGGAAAGTCCGTGTTTTGGATGATCAGTGCTTCATGAAAAGCACTGTGGTCGCCAACTTTCTCAACCCTGCAGGAATACCCGGGGAGGAACGGAGACTTTGCCCAAAGAAACAGAGTGCTTGCAATGCCTTGCTAGGAGCACATCCAGCACAGGACTTTTATCTATGGCGAATGTCAGCCGAGCGCCAGAGTCAAAGTAAGGTGCAGTGTTTCCACCAGCAGAGTCGCAGTCAGCAGTTTCAAAGAGGCCTTCCCCACTAAAGTGCTGTAAATGCGGGTGTGCCTTTCAAAGTCTGAGGATGCGAGCGTCTGCACCGTATTCCAAGGAAGGTCCCTGTGTACCAAAAGTGGCATCTGTGCCTGCTGAGCACCATCCAGCCACATGGGTCTTTGGACTCTACTGTTTTGTATGCAGGAGGCTGGGCAACAACGTTTTTCCTCCATGGGAGAGCTAGATTTGGAGAGCTTAGAGGAAGCCTGAAGAACACGTTGATACCGGGGCTTCTGGGCAATGCAAGGGGGCCTCATTTTGTAACCCTGAGCTGCTTTTGGAAAACCACCGTGCTTACACGGTGAGTTCTCGGACTTCATACCTGACCTCTTGCTCCCTGAAGCAGCACCAGGACTTTACCTCTAGAGGGAGAAATAGGCAGTCGTCCTCTGAAGGTGGCTAGGCCTTCGGGAGATGTACCATGACCTAGGCGAAACGAAGGCGTTCACTGGCTCGCGCAATTTACTTCAGGAGGAACACTGGCTTTCCAAAGCGCTTTCAGCGAAGAAGTACAGTATGTGACACGGGCCTCCTTTGGTTCCCGGAACGTCAACTACATGAGCTGTGTGGCAACCGTGAAAAGGAGGCCGGACGAGAAAAGCGAAATCTGTCCCGTTGGCAACCCGGAGAGCTGGGTGCTCAGAGCTGCCTGAAAAAGGGTCCTGTTGCCCGTCTTGTACTCACCGTAGGAGTTCCCGGGGAGGCAAAGTGAGGAAGAGTGAGTTTTCTCGCAAGAACGAGGGGGTGTGTGCAGTTCCTCGCTAGGAGCTCATCCCAAAGCCTTCTTGGCTAGTGGTTCGGAAACCTGCCCGCATGCTGCCAAAGGAAAGTCCTCGAGAGCCGTGAAAAGTGTTGGGAGTGCAGCTCTGTCTGAGAAGCCTTAGTGAAGGTACTGCTTTAACACTGGTAGGCCTCTCAGGACTGCAGGGTCTCTCGCGCCTGGACCCAGGTCATGGAAGAACACGGTGTACCCAAAGTGTCAACTGCGGCTTCTGAGTGAGCTCCAGCCACATGGGTCGTTGGCCTCCACTCTGTGCGTGCAGAGGGCAGGGCAACACACGGCCTGCTCCGGCGGAGAGCCAGACCTCCACCTCTGGAAACCAGTCTTGGTAACAGAGTGGGGGCCGGTGTCATGAGCAATGCATGTCACACTCCCGGCTTAGATATTAGCTGCCCTGAATCATATCCGGAGAGTAACATTGATTGTATGAACTCAAAGCTGACGACCCTTCACCTCGAGCAGAAATGTGACTTTACAACCAGTCTGATATGATGGACCCCTCTCCCGAAGCACTGCTGGGCGATTGAAAGTTCCAAAGTCGACATCGCCTGACTGAAGCACTGTGGTGACTAGGCACGTCACCTCGCGCAGAACCTCTGCTTACAAAAGGGTCCTCACAGGAGCGCCTAGTGTGTCGCATGGCTCTCTCGTAGCTGGGCAGAAGGTGCTGCTCCACAGGCTGGCTTTGCACGTAGAAACTGGATCCTGAGGGCTAAAGCATTCTTTGCCCCTTTGGAAGCAGGAGGCTTGGGGCGAGAAAACTGAACGAAAGGCACGGGGTGGCGCCCATGTTGGACACCCTGCAGGAATTGCCCGGGAGGACGAGTGAGTTTTCTCGAAAGAAACAGTGCGCCTGCCGTTCCTTGCCAGGAGCTCGTGCAGCAGACTGCTTCAGCTAAGGCGAATGTCGACTGAGCGGCACACTCAAAGTAAGGGGCAGTGTTTCCATCAGCAAAGTTGGTGGTCACAAGTAGACCCGAGGCTTTCACCACTGAAGTGCTGTAATGCTGGTGTGCCTTTCACATATCTGAGGACGCTCACGTCTGCACCAGTTTCCGAGGAAAATCACTGTGTACCCAAAGTGTCATCTGTGCCTTCTGAGCAACCTCATGCCTCATGATGGTCTTTGGGCTCTACTGTTGGTATGCAGAAGGCCAGGCAGCAATGTGTTTCCTCCATCGGGGAGCCAGATAGCCACAGCATGGAAGAATCCTCAGGACGAGTTTTCTCCCTGGTCTTCTGGGCAATGCAAGGGGACCCCAGTTTGTAAACCTGAGCTGCACTGGAACAAACACCGCCATGGCAAGTGTTCTCAGAATTCATAGCTGACGTCTTCCCCTCGCATGCATCACGTCGACTTCAGATCCAGCTGGAGACATGTGCTCTCAGCCTTTGAAGACTGTCAGGCCTTTGCAAGATCCACGGTGATGTAGGTGAAACTAGATCATTCACTGGCTCACACCATTCACCTCAGGAGGACTCCTGCTTGCCAAAGTGTTTTCATGGAAGGGCACATGTGTGTGGCATGTCTCTTTCACCTGCTTGTGGACTTCAGGTACATGAGCTAGGTGTCAACCGTGAAAGTGGAGAGGGACGGGAACAGCACAATTTGCCCCAGTGACAAAGCAGAGAGATGTGTCCTCAGAGCTGCCTGAGAAACAGTCCTGTTGCCGGTCTTCTATTCACCCCAGGATTACCCTGAGAGGTAACCTGAGGCCGAGTGAATTTTCTTGGAAGAACCGGAGTGCGTGCCGTTCCTTGCTAGGTTCTCATCCCAAAGCCTTCTTGGCTAGTCATAAGGAAACTTGCCCGCGTGTTGCAAGGAAAGTCCGTGTTTTGGATGATCAGTGCTTCATGAAAAGCACTGTGGTCGCCAACTTTCTCAACCCTGCAGGAATACCCGGGGAGGAACGGAGACTTTGCCCAAAGAAACAGAGTGCTTGCAATGCCTTGCTAGGAGCACATCCAGCACAGGACTTTTATCTATGGCGAATGTCAGCCGAGCGCCAGAGTCAAAGTAAGGTGCAGTGTTTCCACCAGCAGAGTCGCAGTCAGCAGTTTCAAAGAGGCCTTCCCCACTAAAGTGCTGTAAATGCGGGTGTGCCTTTCAAAGTCTGAGGATGCGAGCGTCTGCACCGTATTCCAAGGAAGGTCCCTGTGTACCAAAAGTGGCATCTGTGCCTGCTGAGCACCATCCAGCCACATGGGTCTTTGGACTCTACTGTTTTGTATGCAGGAGGCTGGGCAACAACGTTTTTCCTCCATGGGAGAGCTAGATTTGGAGAGCTTAGAGGAAGCCTGAAGAACACGTTGATACCGGGGCTTCTGGGCAATGCAAGGGGGCCTCATTTTGTAACCCTGAGCTGCTTTTGGAAAACCACCGTGCTTACACGGTGAGTTCTCGGACTTCATACCTGACCTCTTGCTCCCTGAAGCAGCACCAGGACTTTACCTCTAGAGGGAGAAATAGGCAGTCGTCCTCTGAAGGTGGCTAGGCCTTCGGGAGATGTACCATGACCTAGGCGAAACGAAGGCGTTCACTGGCTCGCGCAATTTACTTCAGGAGGAACACTGGCTTTCCAAAGCGCTTTCAGCGAAGAAGTACAGTATGTGACACGGGCCTCCTTTGGTTCCCGGAACGTCAACTACATGAGCTGTGTGGCAACCGTGAAAAGGAGGCCGGACGAGAAAAGCGAAATCTGTCCCGTTGGCAACCCGGAGAGCTGGGTGCTCAGAGCTGCCTGAAAAAGGGTCCTGTTGCCCGTCTTGTACTCACCGTAGGAGTTCCCGGGGAGGCAAAGTGAGGAAGAGTGAGTTTTCTCGCAAGAACGAGGGGGTGTGGGCAGTTCCTCGCTAGGAGCTCATCCCAAAGCCTTCTTGGCTAGTGGTTCGGAAACCTGCCCGCATGCTGCCAAAGGAAAGTCCTCGAGAGCCGTGAAAAGTGTTGGGAGTGCAGCTCTGTCTGAGAAGCCTTAGTGAAGGTACTGCTTTAACACTGGTAGGCCTCTCAGGACTGCAGGGTCTCTCGCGCCTGGACCCAGGTCATGGAAGAACACGGTGTACCCAAAGTGTCAACTGCGGCTTCTGAGTGAGCTCCAGCCACATGGGTCGTTGGCCTCCACTCTGTGCATGCAGAGGGCAGGGCAACACACGGCCTGCTCCGGCGGAGAGCCAGACCTCCACCTCTGGAAACCAGTCTTGGTAACAGAGTGGGGGCCGGTGTCATGAGCAATGCATGTCACACTCCCGGCTTAGATATTAGCTGCCCTGAATCATATCCGGAGAGTAACATTGATTGTATGAACTCAAAGCTGACGACCCTTCACCTCGAGCAGAAATGTGACTTTACAACCAGTCTGATATGATGGACCCCTCTCCCGAAGCACTGCTGGGCGATTGAAAGTTCCAAAGTCGACATCGCCTGACTGAAGCACTGTGGTGACTAGGCACGTCACCTCGCGCAGAACCTCTGCTTACAAAAGGGTCCTCACAGGAGCGCCTAGTGTGTCGCATGGCTCTCTCGTAGCTGGGCAGAAGGTGCTGCTCCACAGGCTGGCTTTGCACGTAGAAACTGGATCCTGAGGGCTAAAGCATTCTTTGCCCCTTTGGAAGCAGGAGGCTTGGGGCGAGAAAACTGAACGAAAGGCACGGGGTGGCGCCCATGTTGGACACCCTGCAGGAATTGCCCGGGAGGACGAGTGAGTTTTCTCGAAAGAAACAGTGCGCCTGCCGTTCCTTGCCAGGAGCTCGTGCAGCAGACTGCTTCAGCTAAGGCGAATGTCGACTGAGCGGCACACTCAAAGTAAGGGGCAGTGTTTCCATCAGCAAAGTTGGTGGTCACAAGTAGACCCGAGGCTTTCACCACTGAAGTGCTGTAATGCTGGTGTGCCTTTCACATATCTGAGGACGCTCACGTCTGCACCAGTTTCCGAGGAAAATCACTGTGTACCCAAAGTGTCATCTGTGCCTTCTGAGCAACCTCATGCCGCATGATGGTCTTTGGGCTCTACTGTTGGTATGCAGAAGGCCAGGCAGCAATGTGTTTCCTCCATCGGGGAGCCAGATAGCCACAGCATGGAAGAATCCTCAGGACGAGTTTTCTCCCTGGTCTTCTGGGCAATGCAAGGGGACCCCAGTTTGTAAACCTGAGCTGCACTGGAACAAACACCGCCATGGCAAGTGTTCTCAGAATTCATAGCTGACGTCTTCCCCTCGCATGCATCACGTCGACTTCAGATCCAGCTGGAGACATGTGCTCTCAGCCTTTGAAGACTGTCAGGCCTTTGCAAGATCCACGGTGATGTAGGTGAAACTAGATCATTCACTGGCTCACACCATTCACCTCAGGAGGACTCCTGCTTGCCAAAGTGTTTTCATGGAAGGGCACATGTGTGTGGCATGTCTCTTTCACCTGCTTGTGGACTTCAGGTACATGAGCTAGGTGTCAACCGTGAAAGTGGAGAGGGACGGGAACAGCACAATTTGCCCCAGTGACAAAGCAGAGAGATGTGTCCTCAGAGCTGCCTGAGAAACAGTCCTGTTGCCGGTCTTCTATTCACCCCAGGATTACCCTGAGAGGTAACCTGAGGCCGAGTGAATTTTCTTGGAAGAACCGGAGTGCGTGCCGTTCCTTGCTAGGTTCTCATCCCAAAGCCTTCTTGGCTAGTCATAAGGAAACTTGCCCGCGTGTTGCAAGGACAGTCCGTGTTTTGGATGATCAGTGCTTCATGAAAAGCACTGTGGTCGCCAACTTTCTCAACCCTGCAGGAATACCCGGGGAGGAACGGAGACTTTGCCCAAAGAAACAGAGTGCTTGCAATGCCTTGCTAGGAGCACATCCAGCACAGGACTTTTATCTATGGCGAATGTCAGCCGAGCGCCAGAGTCAAAGTAAGGTGCAGTGTTTCCACCAGCAGAGTCGCAGTCAGCAGTTTCAAAGAGGCCTTCCCCACTAAAGTGCTGTAAATGCGGGTGTGCCTTTCAAAGTCTGAGGATGCGAGCGTCTGCACCGTATTCCAAGGAAGGTCCCTGTGTACCAAAAGTGGCATCTGTGCCTGCTGAGCACCATCCAGCCACATGGGTCTTTGGACTCTACTGTTTTGTATGCAGGAGGCTGGGCAACAACGTTTTTCCTCCATGGGAGAGCTAGATTTGGAGAGCTTAGAGGAAGCCTGAAGAACACGTTGATACCGGGGCTTCTGGGCAATGCAAGGGGGCCTCATTTTGTAACCCTGAGCTGCTTTTGGAAAACCACCGTGCTTACACGGTGAGTTCTCGGACTTCATACCTGACCTCTTGCTCCCTGAAGCAGCACCAGGACTTTACCTCTAGAGGGAGAAATAGGCAGTCGTCCTCTGAAGGTGGCTAGGCCTTCGGGAGATGTACCATGACCTAGGCGAAACGAAGGCGTTCACTGGCTCGCGCAATTTACTTCAGGAGGAACACTGGCTTTCCAAAGCGCTTTCAGCGAAGAAGTACAGTATGTGACACGGGCCTCCTTTGGTTCCCGGAACGTCAACTACATGAGCTGTGTGGCAACCGTGAAAAGGAGGCCGGACGAGAAAAGCGAAATCTGTCCCGTTGGCAACCCGGAGAGCTGGGTGCTCAGAGCTGCCTGAAAAAGGGTCCTGTTGCCCGTCTTGTACTCACCGTAGGAGTTCCCGGGGAGGCAAAGTGAGGAAGAGTGAGTTTTCTCGCAAGAACGAGGGGGTGTGGGCAGTTCCTCGCTAGGAGCTCATCCCAAAGCCTTCTTGGCTAGTGGTTCGGAAACCTGCCCGCATGCTGCCAAAGGAAAGTCCTCGAGAGCCGTGAAAAGTGTTGGGAGTGCAGCTCTGTCTGAGAAGCCTTAGTGAAGGTACTGCTTTAACACTGGTAGGCCTCTCAGGACTGCAGGGTCTCTCGCGCCTGGACCCAGGTCATGGAAGAACACGGTGTACCCAAAGTGTCAACTGCGGCTTCTGAGTGAGCTCCAGCCACATGGGTCGTTGGCCTCCACTCTGTGCATGCAGAGGGCAGGGCAACACACGGCCTGCTCCGGCGGAGAGCCAGACCTCCACCTCTGGAAACCAGTCTTGGTAACAGAGTGGGGGCCGGTGTCATGAGCAATGCATGTCACACTCCCGGCTTAGATATTAGCTGCCCGGAATCATATCCGGAGAGTAACATTGATTGTATGAACTCAAAGCTGACGACCCTTCACCTCGAGCAGAAATGTGACTTTACAACCAGTCTGATATGATGGACCCCTCTCCCGAAGCACTGCTGGGCGATTGAAAGTTCCAAAGTCGACATCGCCTGACTGAAGCACTGTGGTGACTAGGCACGTCACCTCGCGCAGAACCTCTGCTTACAAAAGGGTCCTCACAGGAGCGCCTAGTGTGTCGCATGGCTCTCTCGTAGCTGGGCAGAAGGTGCTGCTCCACAGGCTGGCTTTGCACGTAGAAACTGGATCCTGAGGGCTAAAGCATTCTTTGCCCCTTTGGAAGCAGGAGGCTTGGGGCGAGAAAACTGAACGAAAGGCACGGGGTGGCGCCCATGTTGGACACCCTGCAGGAATTGCCCGGGAGGACGAGTGAGTTTTCTCGAAAGAAACAGTGCGCCTGCCGTTCCTTGCCAGGAGCTCGTGCAGCAGACTGCTTCAGCTAAGGCGAATGTCGACTGAGCGGCACACTCAAAGTAAGGGGCAGTGTTTCCATCAGCAAAGTTGGTGGTCACAAGTAGACCCGAGGCTTTCACCACTGAAGTGCTGTAATGCTGGTGTGCCTTTCACATATCTGAGGACGCTCACGTCTGCACCAGTTTCCGAGGAAAATCACTGTGTACCCAAAGTGTCATCTGTGCCTTCTGAGCAACCTCATGCCTCATGATGGTCTTTGGGCTCTACTGTTGGTATGCAGAAGGCCAGGCAGCAATGTGTTTCCTCCATCGGGGAGCCAGGTAGCCACAGCATGGAAGAATCCTCAGGACGAGTTTTCTCCCTGGTCTTCTGGGCAATGCAAGGGGACCCCAGTTTGTAAACCTGAGCTGCACTGGAACAAACACCGCCATGGCAAGTGTTCTCAGAATTCATAGCTGACGTCTTCCCCTCGCATGCATCACGTCGACTTCAGATCCAGCTGGAGACATGTGCTCTCAGCCTTTGAAGACTGTCAGGCCTTTGCAAGATCCACGGTGATGTAGGTGAAACTAGATCATTCACTGGCTCACACCATTCACCTCAGGAGGACTCCTGCTTGCCAAAGTGTTTTCATGGAAGGGCACATGTGTGTGGCATGTCTCTTTCACCTGCTTGTGGACTTCAGGTACATGAGCTAGGTGTCAACCGTGAAAGTGGAGAGGGACGGGAACAGCACAATTTGCCCCAGTGACAAAGCAGAGAGATGTGTCCTCAGAGCTGCCTGAGAAACAGTCCTGTTGCCGGTCTTCTATTCACCCCAGGATTACCCTGAGAGGTAACCTGAGGCCGAGTGAATTTTCTTGGAAGAACCGGAGTGCGTGCCGTTCCTTGCTAGGTTCTCATCCCAAAGCCTTCTTGGCTAGTCATAAGGAAACTTGCCCGCGTGTTGCAAGGACAGTCCGTGTTTTGGATGATCAGTGCTTCATGAAAAGCACTGTGGTCGCCAACTTTCTCAACCCTGCCGGAATACCCGGGGAGGAACGGAGACTTTGCCCAAAGAAACAGAGTGCTTGCAATGCCTTGCTAGGAGCACATCCAGCACAGGACTTTTATCTATGGCGAATGTCAGCCGAGCGCCAGAGTCAAAGTAAGGTGCAGTGTTTCCACCAGCAGAGTCGCAGTCAGCAGTTTCAAAGAGGCCTTCCCCACTAAAGTGCTGTAAATGCGGGTGTGCCTTTCAAAGTCTGAGGATGCGAGCGTCTGCACCGTATTCCAAGGAAGGTCCCTGTGTACCAAAAGTGGCATCTGTGCCTGCTGAGCACCATCCAGCCACATGGGTCTTTGGACTCTACTGTTTTGTATGCAGGAGGCTGGGCAACAACGTTTTTCCTCCATGGGAGAGCTAGATTTGGAGAGCTTAGAGGAAGCCTGAAGAACACGTTGATACCGGGGCTTCTGGGCAATGCAAGGGGGCCTCATTTTGTAACCCTGAGCTGCTTTTGGAAAACCACCGTGCTTACACGGTGAGTTCTCGGACTTCATACCTGACCTCTTGCTCCCTGAAGCAGCACCAGGACTTTACCTCTAGAGGGAGAAATAGGCAGTCGTCCTCTGAAGGTGGCTAGGCCTTCGGGAGATGTACCATGACCTAGGCGAAACGAAGGCGTTCACTGGCTCGCGCAATTTACTTCAGGAGGAACACTGGCTTTCCAAAGCGCTTTCAGCGAAGAAGTACAGTATGTGACACGGGCCTCCTTTGGTTCCCGGAACGTCAACTACATGAGCTGTGTGGCAACCGTGAAAAGGAGGCCGGACGAGAAAAGCGAAATCTGTCCCGTTGGCAACCCGGAGAGCTGGGTGCTCAGAGCTGCCTGAAAAAGGGTCCTGTTGCCCGTCTTGTACTCACCGTAGGAGTTCCCGGGGAGGCAAAGTGAGGAAGAGTGAGTTTTCTCGCAAGAACGAGGGGGTGTGGGCAGTTCCTCGCTAGGAGCTCATCCCAAAGCCTTCTTGGCTAGTGGTTCGGAAACCTGCCCGCATGCTGCCAAAGGAAAGTCCTCGAGAGCCGTGAAAAGTGTTGGGAGTGCAGCTCTGTCTGAGAAGCCTTAGTGAAGGTACTGCTTTAACACTGGTAGGCCTCTCAGGACTGCAGGGTCTCTCGCGCCTGGACCCAGGTCATGGAAGAACACGGTGTACCCAAAGTGTCAACTGCGGCTTCTGAGTGAGCTCCAGCCACATGGGTCGTTGGCCTCCACTCTGTGCATGCAGAGGGCAGGGCAACACACGGCCTGCTCCGGCGGAGAGCCAGACCTCCACCTCTGGAAACCAGTCTTGGTAACAGAGTGGGGGCCGGTGTCATGAGCAATGCATGTCACACTCCCGGCTTAGATATTAGCTGCCCTGAATCATATCCGGAGAGTAACATTGATTGTATGAACTCAAAGCTGACGACCCTTCACCTCGAGCAGAAATGTGACTTTACAACCAGTCTGATATGATGGACCCCTCTCCCGAAGCACTGCTGGGCGATTGAAAGTTCCAAAGTCGACATCGCCTGACTGAAGCACTGTGGTGACTAGGCACGTCACCTCGCGCAGAACCTCTGCTTACAAAAGGGTCCTCACAGGAGCGCCTAGTGTGTCGCATGGCTCTCTCGTAGCTGGGCAGAAGGTGCTGCTCCACAGGCTGGCTTTGCACGTAGAAACTGGATCCTGAGGGCTAAAGCATTCTTTGCCCCTTTGGAAGCAGGAGGCTTGGGGCGAGAAAACTGAACGAAAGGCACGGGGTGGCGCCCATGTTGGACACCCTGCAGGAATTGCCCGGGAGGACGAGTGAGTTTTCTCGAAAGAAACAGTGCGCCTGCCGTTCCTTGCCAGGAGCTCGTGCAGCAGACTGCTTCAGCTAAGGCGAATGTCGACTGAGCGGCACACTCAAAGTAAGGGGCAGTGTTTCCATCAGCAAAGTTGGTGGTCACAAGTAGACCCGAGGCTTTCACCACTGAAGTGCTGTAATGCTGGTGTGCCTTTCACATATCTGAGGACGCTCACGTCTGCACCAGTTTCCGAGGAAAATCACTGTGTACCCAAAGTGTCATCTGTGCCTTCTGAGCAACCTCATGCCGCATGATGGTCTTTGGGCTCTACTGTTGGTATGCAGAAGGCCAGGCAGCAATGTGTTTCCTCCATCGGGGAGCCAGATAGCCACAGCATGGAAGAATCCTCAGGACGAGTTTTCTCCCTGGTCTTCTGGGCAATGCAAGGGGACCCCAGTTTGTAAACCTGAGCTGCACTGGAACAAACACCGCCATGGCAAGTGTTCTCAGAATTCATAGCTGACGTCTTCCCCTCGCATGCATCACGTCGACTTCAGATCCAGCTGGAGACATGTGCTCTCAGCCTTTGAAGACTGTCAGGCCTTTGCAAGATCCACGGTGATGTAGGTGAAACTAGATCATTCACTGGCTCACACCATTCACCTCAGGAGGACTCCTGCTTGCCAAAGTGTTTTCATGGAAGGGCACATGTGTGTGGCATGTCTCTTTCACCTGCTTGTGGACTTCAGGTACATGAGCTAGGTGTCAACCGTGAAAGTGGAGAGGGACGGGAACAGCACAATTTGCCCCAGTGACAAAGCAGAGAGATGTGTCCTCAGAGCTGCCTGAGAAACAGTCCTGTTGCCGGTCTTCTATTCACCCCAGGATTACCCTGAGAGGTAACCTGAGGCCGAGTGAATTTTCTTGGAAGAACCGGAGTGCGTGCCGTTCCTTGCTAGGTTCTCATCCCAAAGCCTTCTTGGCTAGTCATAAGGAAACTTGCCCGCGTGTTGCAAGGACAGTCCGTGTTTTGGATGATCAGTGCTTCATGAAAAGCACTGTGGTCGCCAACTTTCTCAACCCTGCAGGAATACCCGGGGAGGAACGGAGACTTTGCCCAAAGAAACAGAGTGCTTGCAATGCCTTGCTAGGAGCACATCCAGCACAGGACTTTTATCTATGGCGAATGTCAGCCGAGCGCCAGAGTCAAAGTAAGGTGCAGTGTTTCCACCAGCAGAGTCGCAGTCAGCAGTTTCAAAGAGGCCTTCCCCACTAAAGTGCTGTAAATGCGGGTGTGCCTTTCAAAGTCTGAGGATGCGAGCGTCTGCACCGTATTCCAAGGAAGGTCCCTGTGTACCAAAAGTGGCATCTGTGCCTGCTGAGCACCATCCAGCCACATGGGTCTTTGGACTCTACTGTTTTGTATGCAGGAGGCTGGGCAACAACGTTTTTCCTCCATGGGAGAGCTAGATTTGGAGAGCTTAGAGGAAGCCTGAAGAACACGTTGATACCGGGGCTTCTGGGCAATGCAAGGGGGCCTCATTTTGTAACCCTGAGCTGCTTTTGGAAAACCACCGTGCTTACACGGTGAGTTCTCGGACTTCATACCTGACCTCTTGCTCCCTGAAGCAGCACCAGGACTTTACCTCTAGAGGGAGAAATAGGCAGTCGTCCTCTGAAGGTGGCTAGGCCTTCGGGAGATGTACCATGACCTAGGCGAAACGAAGGCGTTCACTGGCTCGCGCAATTTACTTCAGGAGGAACACTGGCTTTCCAAAGCGCTTTCAGCGAAGAAGTACAGTATGTGACACGGGCCTCCTTTGGTTCCCGGAACGTCAACTACATGAGCTGTGTGGCAACCGTGAAAAGGAGGCCGGACGAGAAAAGCGAAATCTGTCCCGTTGGCAACCCGGAGAGCTGGGTGCTCAGAGCTGCCTGAAAAAGGGTCCTGTTGCCCGTCTTGTACTCACCGTAGGAGTTCCCGGGGAGGCAAAGTGAGGAAGAGTGAGTTTTCTCGCAAGAACGAGGGGGTGTGGGCAGTTCCTCGCTAGGAGCTCATCCCAAAGCCTTCTTGGCTAGTGGTTCGGAAACCTGCCCGCATGCTGCCAAAGGAAAGTCCTCGAGAGCCGTGAAAAGTGTTGGGAGTGCAGCTCTGTCTGAGAAGCCTTAGTGAAGGTACTGCTTTAACACTGGTAGGCCTCTCAGGACTGCAGGGTCTCTCGCGCCTGGACCCAGGTCATGGAAGAACACGGTGTACCCAAAGTGTCAACTGCGGCTTCTGAGTGAGCTCCAGCCACATGGGTCGTTGGCCTCCACTCTGTGCATGCAGAGGGCAGGGCAACACACGGCCTGCTCCGGCGGAGAGCCAGACCTCCACCTCTGGAAACCAGTCTTGGTAACAGAGTGGGGGCCGGTGTCATGAGCAATGCATGTCACACTCCCGGCTTAGATATTAGCTGCCCGGAATCATATCCGGAGAGTAACATTGATTGTATGAACTCAAAGCTGACGACCCTTCACCTCGAGCAGAAATGTGACTTTACAACCAGTCTGATATGATGGACCCCTCTCCCGAAGCACTGCTGGGCGATTGAAAGTTCCAAAGTCGACATCGCCTGACTGAAGCACTGTGGTGACTAGGCACGTCACCTCGCGCAGAACCTCTGCTTACAAAAGGGTCCTCACAGGAGCGCCTAGTGTGTCGCATGGCTCTCTCGTAGCTGGGCAGAAGGTGCTGCTCCACAGGCTGGCTTTGCACGTAGAAACTGGATCCTGAGGGCTAAAGCATTCTTTGCCCCTTTGGAAGCAGGAGGCTTGGGGCGAGAAAACTGAACGAAAGGCACGGGGTGGCGCCCATGTTGGACACCCTGCAGGAATTGCCCGGGAGGACGAGTGAGTTTTCTCGAAAGAAACAGTGCGCCTGCCGTTCCTTGCCAGGAGCTCGTGCAGCAGACTGCTTCAGCTAAGGCGAATGTCGACTGAGCGGCACACTCAAAGTAAGGGGCAGTGTTTCCATCAGCAAAGTTGGTGGTCACAAGTAGACCCGAGGCTTTCACCACTGAAGTGCTGTAATGCTGGTGTGCCTTTCACATATCTGAGGACGCTCACGTCTGCACCAGTTTCCGAGGAAAATCACTGTGTACCCAAAGTGTCATCTGTGCCTTCTGAGCAACCTCATGCCTCATGATGGTCTTTGGGCTCTACTGTTGGTATGCAGAAGGCCAGGCAGCAATGTGTTTCCTCCATCGGGGAGCCAGGTAGCCACAGCATGGAAGAATCCTCAGGACGAGTTTTCTCCCTGGTCTTCTGGGCAATGCAAGGGGACCCCAGTTTGTAAACCTGAGCTGCACTGGAACAAACACCGCCATGGCAAGTGTTCTCAGAATTCATAGCTGACGTCTTCCCCTCGCATGCATCACGTCGACTTCAGATCCAGCTGGAGACATGTGCTCTCAGCCTTTGAAGACTGTCAGGCCTTTGCAAGATCCACGGTGATGTAGGTGAAACTAGATCATTCACTGGCTCACACCATTCACCTCAGGAGGACTCCTGCTTGCCAAAGTGTTTTCATGGAAGGGCACATGTGTGTGGCATGTCTCTTTCACCTGCTTGTGGACTTCAGGTACATGAGCTAGGTGTCAACCGTGAAAGTGGAGAGGGACGGGAACAGCACAATTTGCCCCAGTGACAAAGCAGAGAGATGTGTCCTCAGAGCTGCCTGAGAAACAGTCCTGTTGCCGGTCTTCTATTCACCCCAGGATTACCCTGAGAGGTAACCTGAGGCCGAGTGAATTTTCTTGGAAGAACCGGAGTGCGTGCCGTTCCTTGCTAGGTTCTCATCCCAAAGCCTTCTTGGCTAGTCATAAGGAAACTTGCCCGCGTGTTGCAAGGACAGTCCGTGTTTTGGATGATCAGTGCTTCATGAAAAGCACTGTGGTCGCCAACTTTCTCAACCCTGCCGGAATACCCGGGGAGGAACGGAGACTTTGCCCAAAGAAACAGAGTGCTTGCAATGCCTTGCTAGGAGCACATCCAGCACAGGACTTTTATCTATGGCGAATGTCAGCCGAGCGCCAGAGTCAAAGTAAGGTGCAGTGTTTCCACCAGCAGAGTCGCAGTCAGCAGTTTCAAAGAGGCCTTCCCCACTAAAGTGCTGTAAATGCGGGTGTGCCTTTCAAAGTCTGAGGATGCGAGCGTCTGCACCGTATTCCAAGGAAGGTCCCTGTGTACCAAAAGTGGCATCTGTGCCTGCTGAGCACCATCCAGCCACATGGGTCTTTGGACTCTACTGTTTTGTATGCAGGAGGCTGGGCAACAACGTTTTTCCTCCATGGGAGAGCTAGATTTGGAGAGCTTAGAGGAAGCCTGAAGAACACGTTGATACCGGGGCTTCTGGGCAATGCAAGGGGGCCTCATTTTGTAACCCTGAGCTGCTTTTGGAAAACCACCGTGCTTACACGGTGAGTTCTCGGACTTCATACCTGACCTCTTGCTCCCTGAAGCAGCACCAGGACTTTACCTCTAGAGGGAGAAATAGGCAGTCGTCCTCTGAAGGTGGCTAGGCCTTCGGGAGATGTACCATGACCTAGGCGAAACGAAGGCGTTCACTGGCTCGCGCAATTTACTTCAGGAGGAACACTGGCTTTCCAAAGCGCTTTCAGCGAAGAAGTACAGTATGTGACACGGGCCTCCTTTGGTTCCCGGAACGTCAACTACATGAGCTGTGTGGCAACCGTGAAAAGGAGGCCGGACGAGAAAAGCGAAATCTGTCCCGTTGGCAACCCGGAGAGCTGGGTGCTCAGAGCTGCCTGAAAAAGGGTCCTGTTGCCCGTCTTGTACTCACCGTAGGAGTTCCCGGGGAGGCAAAGTGAGGAAGAGTGAGTTTTCTCGCAAGAACGAGGGGGTGTGGGCAGTTCCTCGCTAGGAGCTCATCCCAAAGCCTTCTTGGCTAGTGGTTCGGAAACCTGCCCGCATGCTGCCAAAGGAAAGTCCTCGAGAGCCGTGAAAAGTGTTGGGAGTGCAGCTCTGTCTGAGAAGCCTTAGTGAAGGTACTGCTTTAACACTGGTAGGCCTCTCAGGACTGCAGGGTCTCTCGCGCCTGGACCCAGGTCATGGAAGAACACGGTGTACCCAAAGTGTCAACTGCGGCTTCTGAGTGAGCTCCAGCCACATGGGTCGTTGGCCTCCACTCTGTGCATGCAGAGGGCAGGGCAACACACGGCCTGCTCCGGCGGAGAGCCAGACCTCCACCTCTGGAAACCAGTCTTGGTAACAGAGTGGGGGCCGGTGTCATGAGCAATGCATGTCACACTCCCGGCTTAGATATTAGCTGCCCTGAATCATATCCGGAGAGTAACATTGATTGTATGAACTCAAAGCTGACGACCCTTCACCTCGAGCAGAAATGTGACTTTACAACCAGTCTGATATGATGGACCCCTCTCCCGAAGCACTGCTGGGCGATTGAAAGTTCCAAAGTCGACATCGCCTGACTGAAGCACTGTGGTGACTAGGCACGTCACCTCGCGCAGAACCTCTGCTTACAAAAGGGTCCTCACAGGAGCGCCTAGTGTGTCGCATGGCTCTCTCGTAGCTGGGCAGAAGGTGCTGCTCCACAGGCTGGCTTTGCACGTAGAAACTGGATCCTGAGGGCTAAAGCATTCTTTGCCCCTTTGGAAGCAGGAGGCTTGGGGCGAGAAAACTGAACGAAAGGCACGGGGTGGCGCCCATGTTGGACACCCTGCAGGAATTGCCCGGGAGGACGAGTGAGTTTTCTCGAAAGAAACAGTGCGCCTGCCGTTCCTTGCCAGGAGCTCGTGCAGCAGACTGCTTCAGCTAAGGCGAATGTCGACTGAGCGGCACACTCAAAGTAAGGGGCAGTGTTTCCATCAGCAAAGTTGGTGGTCACAAGTAGACCCGAGGCTTTCACCACTGAAGTGCTGTAATGCTGGTGTGCCTTTCACATATCTGAGGACGCTCACGTCTGCACCAGTTTCCGAGGAAAATCACTGTGTACCCAAAGTGTCATCTGTGCCTTCTGAGCAACCTCATGCCGCATGATGGTCTTTGGGCTCTACTGTTGGTATGCAGAAGGCCAGGCAGCAATGTGTTTCCTCCATCGGGGAGCCAGATAGCCACAGCATGGAAGAATCCTCAGGACGAGTTTTCTCCCTGGTCTTCTGGGCAATGCAAGGGGACCCCAGTTTGTAAACCTGAGCTGCACTGGAACAAACACCGCCATGGCAAGTGTTCTCAGAATTCATAGCTGACGTCTTCCCCTCGCATGCATCACGTCGACTTCAGATCCAGCTGGAGACATGTGCTCTCAGCCTTTGAAGACTGTCAGGCCTTTGCAAGATCCACGGTGATGTAGGTGAAACTAGATCATTCACTGGCTCACACCATTCACCTCAGGAGGACTCCTGCTTGCCAAAGTGTTTTCATGGAAGGGCACATGTGTGTGGCATGTCTCTTTCACCTGCTTGTGGACTTCAGGTACATGAGCTAGGTGTCAACCGTGAAAGTGGAGAGGGACGGGAACAGCACAATTTGCCCCAGTGACAAAGCAGAGAGATGTGTCCTCAGAGCTGCCTGAGAAACAGTCCTGTTGCCGGTCTTCTATTCACCCCAGGATTACCCTGAGAGGTAACCTGAGGCCGAGTGAATTTTCTTGGAAGAACCGGAGTGCGTGCCGTTCCTTGCTAGGTTCTCATCCCAAAGCCTTCTTGGCTAGTCATAAGGAAACTTGCCCGCGTGTTGCAAGGACAGTCCGTGTTTTGGATGATCAGTGCTTCATGAAAAGCACTGTGGTCGCCAACTTTCTCAACCCTGCAGGAATACCCGGGGAGGAACGGAGACTTTGCCCAAAGAAACAGAGTGCTTGCAATGCCTTGCTAGGAGCACATCCAGCACAGGACTTTTATCTATGGCGAATGTCAGCCGAGCGCCAGAGTCAAAGTAAGGTGCAGTGTTTCCACCAGCAGAGTCGCAGTCAGCAGTTTCAAAGAGGCCTTCCCCACTAAAGTGCTGTAAATGCGGGTGTGCCTTTCAAAGTCTGAGGATGCGAGCGTCTGCACCGTATTCCAAGGAAGGTCCCTGTGTACCAAAAGTGGCATCTGTGCCTGCTGAGCACCATCCAGCCACATGGGTCTTTGGACTCTACTGTTTTGTATGCAGGAGGCTGGGCAACAACGTTTTTCCTCCATGGGAGAGCTAGATTTGGAGAGCTTAGAGGAAGCCTGAAGAACACGTTGATACCGGGGCTTCTGGGCAATGCAAGGGGGCCTCATTTTGTAACCCTGAGCTGCTTTTGGAAAACCACCGTGCTTACACGGTGAGTTCTCGGACTTCATACCTGACCTCTTGCTCCCTGAAGCAGCACCAGGACTTTACCTCTAGAGGGAGAAATAGGCAGTCGTCCTCTGAAGGTGGCTAGGCCTTCGGGAGATGTACCATGACCTAGGCGAAACGAAGGCGTTCACTGGCTCGCGCAATTTACTTCAGGAGGAACACTGGCTTTCCAAAGCGCTTTCAGCGAAGAAGTACAGTATGTGACACGGGCCTCCTTTGGTTCCCGGAACGTCAACTACATGAGCTGTGTGGCAACCGTGAAAAGGAGGCCGGACGAGAAAAGCGAAATCTGTCCCGTTGGCAACCCGGAGAGCTGGGTGCTCAGAGCTGCCTGAAAAAGGGTCCTGTTGCCCGTCTTGTACTCACCGTAGGAGTTCCCGGGGAGGCAAAGTGAGGAAGAGTGAGTTTTCTCGCAAGAACGAGGGGGTGTGGGCAGTTCCTCGCTAGGAGCTCATCCCAAAGCCTTCTTGGCTAGTGGTTCGGAAACCTGCCCGCATGCTGCCAAAGGAAAGTCCTCGAGAGCCGTGAAAAGTGTTGGGAGTGCAGCTCTGTCTGAGAAGCCTTAGTGAAGGTACTGCTTTAACACTGGTAGGCCTCTCAGGACTGCAGGGTCTCTCGCGCCTGGACCCAGGTCATGGAAGAACACGGTGTACCCAAAGTGTCAACTGCGGCTTCTGAGTGAGCTCCAGCCACATGGGTCGTTGGCCTCCACTCTGTGCATGCAGAGGGCAGGGCAACACACGGCCTGCTCCGGCGGAGAGCCAGACCTCCACCTCTGGAAACCAGTCTTGGTAACAGAGTGGGGGCCGGTGTCATGAGCAATGCATGTCACACTCCCGGCTTAGATATTAGCTGCCCTGAATCATATCCGGAGAGTAACATTGATTGTATGAACTCAAAGCTGACGACCCTTCACCTCGAGCAGAAATGTGACTTTACAACCAGTCTGATATGATGGACCCCTCTCCCGAAGCACTGCTGGGCGATTGAAAGTTCCAAAGTCGACATCGCCTGACTGAAGCACTGTGGTGACTAGGCACGTCACCTCGCGCAGAACCTCTGCTTACAAAAGGGTCCTCACAGGAGCGCCTAGTGTGTCGCATGGCTCTCTCGTAGCTGGGCAGAAGGTGCTGCTCCACAGGCTGGCTTTGCACGTAGAAACTGGATCCTGAGGGCTAAAGCATTCTTTGCCCCTTTGGAAGCAGGAGGCTTGGGGCGAGAAAACTGAACGAAAGGCACGGGGTGGCGCCCATGTTGGACACCCTGCAGGAATTGCCCGGGAGGACGAGTGAGTTTTCTCGAAAGAAACAGTGCGCCTGCCGTTCCTTGCCAGGAGCTCGTGCAGCAGACTGCTTCAGCTAAGGCGAATGTCGACTGAGCGGCACACTCAAAGTAAGGGGCAGTGTTTCCATCAGCAAAGTTGGTGGTCACAAGTAGACCCGAGGCTTTCACCACTGAAGTGCTGTAATGCTGGTGTGCCTTTCACATATCTGAGGACGCTCACGTCTGCACCAGTTTCCGAGGAAAATCACTGTGTACCCAAAGTGTCATCTGTGCCTTCTGAGCAACCTCATGCCGCATGATGGTCTTTGGGCTCTACTGTTGGTATGCAGAAGGCCAGGCAGCAATGTGTTTCCTCCATCGGGGAGCCAGATAGCCACAGCATGGAAGAATCCTCAGGACGAGTTTTCTCCCTGGTCTTCTGGGCAATGCAAGGGGACCCCAGTTTGTAAACCTGAGCTGCACTGGAACAAACACCGCCATGGCAAGTGTTCTCAGAATTCATAGCTGACGTCTTCCCCTCGCATGCATCACGTCGACTTCAGATCCAGCTGGAGACATGTGCTCTCAGCCTTTGAAGACTGTCAGGCCTTTGCAAGATCCACGGTGATGTAGGTGAAACTAGATCATTCACTGGCTCACACCATTCACCTCAGGAGGACTCCTGCTTGCCAAAGTGTTTTCATGGAAGGGCACATGTGTGTGGCATGTCTCTTTCACCTGCTTGTGGACTTCAGGTACATGAGCTAGGTGTCAACCGTGAAAGTGGAGAGGGACGGGAACAGCACAATTTGCCCCAGTGACAAAGCAGAGAGATGTGTCCTCAGAGCTGCCTGAGAAACAGTCCTGTTGCCGGTCTTCTATTCACCCCAGGATTACCCTGAGAGGTAACCTGAGGCCGAGTGAATTTTCTTGGAAGAACCGGAGTGCGTGCCGTTCCTTGCTAGGTTCTCATCCCAAAGCCTTCTTGGCTAGTCATAAGGAAACTTGCCCGCGTGTTGCAAGGACAGTCCGTGTTTTGGATGATCAGTGCTTCATGAAAAGCACTGTGGTCGCCAACTTTCTCAACCCTGCAGGAATACCCGGGGAGGAACGGAGACTTTGCCCAAAGAAACAGAGTGCTTGCAATGCCTTGCTAGGAGCACATCCAGCACAGGACTTTTATCTATGGCGAATGTCAGCCGAGCGCCAGAGTCAAAGTAAGGTGCAGTGTTTCCACCAGCAGAGTCGCAGTCAGCAGTTTCAAAGAGGCCTTCCCCACTAAAGTGCTGTAAATGCGGGTGTGCCTTTCAAAGTCTGAGGATGCGAGCGTCTGCACCGTATTCCAAGGAAGGTCCCTGTGTACCAAAAGTGGCATCTGTGCCTGCTGAGCACCATCCAGCCACATGGGTCTTTGGACTCTACTGTTTTGTATGCAGGAGGCTGGGCAACAACGTTTTTCCTCCATGGGAGAGCTAGATTTGGAGAGCTTAGAGGAAGCCTGAAGAACACGTTGATACCGGGGCTTCTGGGCAATGCAAGGGGGCCTCATTTTGTAACCCTGAGCTGCTTTTGGAAAACCACCGTGCTTACACGGTGAGTTCTCGGACTTCATACCTGACCTCTTGCTCCCTGAAGCAGCACCAGGACTTTACCTCTAGAGGGAGAAATAGGCAGTCGTCCTCTGAAGGTGGCTAGGCCTTCGGGAGATGTACCATGACCTAGGCGAAACGAAGGCGTTCACTGGCTCGCGCAATTTACTTCAGGAGGAACACTGGCTTTCCAAAGCGCTTTCAGCGAAGAAGTACAGTATGTGACACGGGCCTCCTTTGGTTCCCGGAACGTCAACTACATGAGCTGTGTGGCAACCGTGAAAAGGAGGCCGGACGAGAAAAGCGAAATCTGTCCCGTTGGCAACCCGGAGAGCTGGGTGCTCAGAGCTGCCTGAAAAAGGGTCCTGTTGCCCGTCTTGTACTCACCGTAGGAGTTCCCGGGGAGGCAAAGTGAGGAAGAGTGAGTTTTCTCGCAAGAACGAGGGGGTGTGGGCAGTTCCTCGCTAGGAGCTCATCCCAAAGCCTTCTTGGCTAGTGGTTCGGAAACCTGCCCGCATGCTGCCAAAGGAAAGTCCTCGAGAGCCGTGAAAAGTGTTGGGAGTGCAGCTCTGTCTGAGAAGCCTTAGTGAAGGTACTGCTTTAACACTGGTAGGCCTCTCAGGACTGCAGGGTCTCTCGCGCCTGGACCCAGGTCATGGAAGAACACGGTGTACCCAAAGTGTCAACTGCGGCTTCTGAGTGAGCTCCAGCCACATGGGTCGTTGGCCTCCACTCTGTGCATGCAGAGGGCAGGGCAACACACGGCCTGCTCCGGCGGAGAGCCAGACCTCCACCTCTGGAAACCAGTCTTGGTAACAGAGTGGGGGCCGGTGTCATGAGCAATGCATGTCACACTCCCGGCTTAGATATTAGCTGCCCTGAATCATATCCGGAGAGTAACATTGATTGTATGAACTCAAAGCTGACGACCCTTCACCTCGAGCAGAAATGTGACTTTACAACCAGTCTGATATGATGGACCCCTCTCCCGAAGCACTGCTGGGCGATTGAAAGTTCCAAAGTCGACATCGCCTGACTGAAGCACTGTGGTGACTAGGCACGTCACCTCGCGCAGAACCTCTGCTTACAAAAGGGTCCTCACAGGAGCGCCTAGTGTGTCGCATGGCTCTCTCGTAGCTGGGCAGAAGGTGCTGCTCCACAGGCTGGCTTTGCACGTAGAAACTGGATCCTGAGGGCTAAAGCATTCTTTGCCCCTTTGGAAGCAGGAGGCTTGGGGCGAGAAAACTGAACGAAAGGCACGGGGTGGCGCCCATGTTGGACACCCTGCAGGAATTGCCCGGGAGGACGAGTGAGTTTTCTCGAAAGAAACAGTGCGCCTGCCGTTCCTTGCCAGGAGCTCGTGCAGCAGACTGCTTCAGCTAAGGCGAATGTCGACTGAGCGGCACACTCAAAGTAAGGGGCAGTGTTTCCATCAGCAAAGTTGGTGGTCACAAGTAGACCCGAGGCTTTCACCACTGAAGTGCTGTAATGCTGGTGTGCCTTTCACATATCTGAGGACGCTCACGTCTGCACCAGTTTCCGAGGAAAATCACTGTGTACCCAAAGTGTCATCTGTGCCTTCTGAGCAACCTCATGCCGCATGATGGTCTTTGGGCTCTACTGTTGGTATGCAGAAGGCCAGGCAGCAATGTGTTTCCTCCATCGGGGAGCCAGATAGCCACAGCATGGAAGAATCCTCAGGACGAGTTTTCTCCCTGGTCTTCTGGGCAATGCAAGGGGACCCCAGTTTGTAAACCTGAGCTGCACTGGAACAAACACCGCCATGGCAAGTGTTCTCAGAATTCATAGCTGACGTCTTCCCCTCGCATGCATCACGTCGACTTCAGATCCAGCTGGAGACATGTGCTCTCAGCCTTTGAAGACTGTCAGGCCTTTGCAAGATCCACGGTGATGTAGGTGAAACTAGATCATTCACTGGCTCACACCATTCACCTCAGGAGGACTCCTGCTTGCCAAAGTGTTTTCATGGAAGGGCACATGTGTGTGGCATGTCTCTTTCACCTGCTTGTGGACTTCAGGTACATGAGCTAGGTGTCAACCGTGAAAGTGGAGAGGGACGGGAACAGCACAATTTGCCCCAGTGACAAAGCAGAGAGATGTGTCCTCAGAGCTGCCTGAGAAACAGTCCTGTTGCCGGTCTTCTATTCACCCCAGGATTACCCTGAGAGGTAACCTGAGGCCGAGTGAATTTTCTTGGAAGAACCGGAGTGCGTGCCGTTCCTTGCTAGGTTCTCATCCCAAAGCCTTCTTGGCTAGTCATAAGGAAACTTGCCCGCGTGTTGCAAGGACAGTCCGTGTTTTGGATGATCAGTGCTTCATGAAAAGCACTGTGGTCGCCAACTTTCTCAACCCTGCAGGAATACCCGGGGAGGAACGGAGACTTTGCCCAAAGAAACAGAGTGCTTGCAATGCCTTGCTAGGAACACATCCAGCACAGGACTTTTATCTATGGCGAATGTCAGCCGAGCGCCAGAGTCAAAGTAAGGTGCAGTGTTTCCACCAGCAGAGTCGCAGTCAGCAGTTTCAAAGAGGCCTTCCCCACTAAAGTGCTGTAAATGTGGGTGTGCCTTTCAAAGTCTGAGGATGCGAGCGTCTGCACCGTATTCCAAGGAAGGTCCCTGTGTACCAAAAGTGGCATCTGTGCCTGCTGAGCACCATCCAGCCACATGGGTCTTTGGACTCTACTGTTTTGTATGCAGGAGGCTGGGCAACAACGTTTTTCCTCCATGGGAGAGCTAGATTTGGAGAGCTTAGAGGAAGCCTGAAGAACACGTTGATACCGGGGCTTCTGGGCAATGCAAGGGGGCCTCATTTTGTAACCCTGAGCTGCTTTTGGAAAACCACCGTGCTTACACGGTGAGTTCTCGGACTTCATACCTGACCTCTTGCTCCCTGAAGCAGCACCAGGACTTTACCTCTAGAGGGAGAAATAGGCAGTCGTCCTCTGAAGGTGGCTAGGCCTTCGGGAGATGTACCATGACCTAGGCGAAACGAAGGCGTTCACTGGCTCGCGCAATTTACTTCAGGAGGAACACTGGCTTTCCAAAGCGCTTTCAGCGAAGAAGTACAGTATGTGACACGGGCCTCCTTTGGTTCCCGGAACGTCAACTACATGAGCTGTGTGGCAACCGTGAAAAGGAGGCCGGACGAGAAAAGCGAAATCTGTCCCGTTGGCAACCCGGAGAGCTGGGTGCTCAGAGCTGCCTGAAAAAGGGTCCTGTTGCCCGTCTTGTACTCACCGTAGGAGTTCCCGGGGAGGCAAAGTGAGGAAGAGTGAGTTTTCTCGCAAGAACGAGGGGGTGTGGGCAGTTCCTCGCTAGGAGCTCATCCCAAAGCCTTCTTGGCTAGTGGTTCGGAAACCTGCCCGCATGCTGCCAAAGGAAAGTCCTCGAGAGCCGTGAAAAGTGTTGGGAGTGCAGCTCTGTCTGAGAAGCCTTAGTGAAGGTACTGCTTTAACACTGGTAGGCCTCTCAGGACTGCAGGGTCTCTCGCGCCTGGACCCAGGTCATGGAAGAACACGGTGTACCCAAAGTGTCAACTGCGGCTTCTGAGTGAGCTCCAGCCACATGGGTCGTTGGCCTCCACTCTGTGCATGCAGAGGGCAGGGCAACACACGGCCTGCTCCGGCGGAGAGCCAGACCTCCACCTCTGGAAACCAGTCTTGGTAACAGAGTGGGGGCCGGTGTCATGAGCAATGCATGTCACACTCCCGGCTTAGATATTAGCTGCCCTGAATCATATCCGGAGAGTAACATTGATTGTATGAACTCAAAGCTGACGACCCTTCACCTCGAGCAGAAATGTGACTTTACAACCAGTCTGATATGATGGACCCCTCTCCCGAAGCACTGCTGGGCGATTGAAAGTTCCAAAGTCGACATCGCCTGACTGAAGCACTGTGGTGACTAGGCACGTCACCTCGCGCAGAACCTCTGCTTACAAAAGGGTCCTCACAGGAGCGCCTAGTGTGTCGCATGGCTCTCTCGTAGCTGGGCAGAAGGTGCTGCTCCACAGGCTGGCTTTGCACGTAGAAACTGGATCCTGAGGGCTAAAGCATTCTTTGCCCCTTTGGAAGCAGGAGGCTTGGGGCGAGAAAACTGAACGAAAGGCACGGGGTGGCGCCCATGTTGGACACCCTGCAGGAATTGCCCGGGAGGACGAGTGAGTTTTCTCGAAAGAAACAGTGCGCCTGCCGTTCCTTGCCAGGAGCTCGTGCAGCAGACTGCTTCAGCTAAGGCGAATGTCGACTGAGCGGCACACTCAAAGTAAGGGGCAGTGTTTCCATCAGCAAAGTTGGTGGTCACAAGTAGACCCGAGGCTTTCACCACTGAAGTGCTGTAATGCTGGTGTGCCTTTCACATATCTGAGGACGCTCACGTCTGCACCAGTTTCCGAGGAAAATCACTGTGTACCCAAAGTGTCATCTGTGCCTTCTGAGCAACCTCATGCCGCATGATGGTCTTTGGGCTCTACTGTTGGTATGCAGAAGGCCAGGCAGCAATGTGTTTCCTCCATCGGGGAGCCAGATAGCCACAGCATGGAAGAATCCTCAGGACGAGTTTTCTCCCTGGTCTTCTGGGCAATGCAAGGGGACCCCAGTTTGTAAACCTGAGCTGCACTGGAACAAACACCGCCATGGCAAGTGTTCTCAGAATTCATAGCTGACGTCTTCCCCTCGCATGCATCACGTCGACTTCAGATCCAGCTGGAGACATGTGCTCTCAGCCTTTGAAGACTGTCAGGCCTTTGCAAGATCCACGGTGATGTAGGTGAAACTAGATCATTCACTGGCTCACACCATTCACCTCAGGAGGACTCCTGCTTGCCAAAGTGTTTTCATGGAAGGGCACATGTGTGTGGCATGTCTCTTTCACCTGCTTGTGGACTTCAGGTACATGAGCTAGGTGTCAACCGTGAAAGTGGAGAGGGACGGGAACAGCACAATTTGCCCCAGTGACAAAGCAGAGAGATGTGTCCTCAGAGCTGCCTGAGAAACAGTCCTGTTGCCGGTCTTCTATTCACCCCAGGATTACCCTGAGAGGTAACCTGAGGCCGAGTGAATTTTCTTGGAAGAACCGGAGTGCGTGCCGTTCCTTGCTAGGTTCTCATCCCAAAGCCTTCTTGGCTAGTCATAAGGAAACTTGCCCGCGTGTTGCAAGGACAGTCCGTGTTTTGGATGATCAGTGCTTCATGAAAAGCACTGTGGTCGCCAACTTTCTCAACCCTGCAGGAATACCCGGGGAGGAACGGAGACTTTGCCCAAAGAAACAGAGTGCTTGCAATGCCTTGCTAGGAGCACATCCAGCACAGGACTTTTATCTATGGCGAATGTCAGCCGAGCGCCAGAGTCAAAGTAAGGTGCAGTGTTTCCACCAGCAGAGTCGCAGTCAGCAGTTTCAAAGAGGCCTTCCCCACTAAAGTGCTGTAAATGCGGGTGTGCCTTTCAAAGTCTGAGGATGCGAGCGTCTGCACCGTATTCCAAGGAAGGTCCCTGTGTACCAAAAGTGGCATCTGTGCCTGCTGAGCACCATCCAGCCACATGGGTCTTTGGACTCTACTGTTTTGTATGCAGGAGGCTGGGCAACAACGTTTTTCCTCCATGGGAGAGCTAGATTTGGAGAGCTTAGAGGAAGCCTGAAGAACACGTTGATACCGGGGCTTCTGGGCAATGCAAGGGGGCCTCATTTTGTAACCCTGAGCTGCTTTTGGAAAACCACCGTGCTTACACGGTGAGTTCTCGGACTTCATACCTGACCTCTTGCTCCCTGAAGCAGCACCAGGACTTTACCTCTAGAGGGAGAAATAGGCAGTCGTCCTCTGAAGGTGGCTAGGCCTTCGGGAGATGTACCATGACCTAGGCGAAACGAAGGCGTTCACTGGCTCGCGCAATTTACTTCAGGAGGAACACTGGCTTTCCAAAGCGCTTTCAGCGAAGAAGTACAGTATGTGACACGGGCCTCCTTTGGTTCCCGGAACGTCAACTACATGAGCTGTGTGGCAACCGTGAAAAGGAGGCCGGACGAGAAAAGCGAAATCTGTCCCGTTGGCAACCCGGAGAGCTGGGTGCTCAGAGCTGCCTGAAAAAGGGTCCTGTTGCCCGTCTTGTACTCACCGTAGGAGTTCCCGGGGAGGCAAAGTGAGGAAGAGTGAGTTTTCTCGCAAGAACGAGGGGGTGTGGGCAGTTCCTCGCTAGGAGCTCATCCCAAAGCCTTCTTGGCTAGTGGTTCGGAAACCTGCCCGCATGCTGCCAAAGGAAAGTCCTCGAGAGCCGTGAAAAGTGTTGGGAGTGCAGCTCTGTCTGAGAAGCCTTAGTGAAGGTACTGCTTTAACACTGGTAGGCCTCTCAGGACTGCAGGGTCTCTCGCGCCTGGACCCAGGTCATGGAAGAACACGGTGTACCCAAAGTGTCAACTGCGGCTTCTGAGTGAGCTCCAGCCACATGGGTCGTTGGCCTCCACTCTGTGCATGCAGAGGGCAGGGCAACACACGGCCTGCTCCGGCGGAGAGCCAGACCTCCACCTCTGGAAACCAGTCTTGGTAACAGAGTGGGGGCCGGTGTCATGAGCAATGCATGTCACACTCCCGGCTTAGATATTAGCTGCCCGGAATCATATCCGGAGAGTAACATTGATTGTATGAACTCAAAGCTGACGACCCTTCACCTCGAGCAGAAATGTGACTTTACAACCAGTCTGATATGATGGACCCCTCTCCCGAAGCACTGCTGGGCGATTGAAAGTTCCAAAGTCGACATCGCCTGACTGAAGCACTGTGGTGACTAGGCACGTCACCTCGCGCAGAACCTCTGCTTACAAAAGGGTCCTCACAGGAGCGCCTAGTGTGTCGCATGGCTCTCTCGTAGCTGGGCAGAAGGTGCTGCTCCACAGGCTGGCTTTGCACGTAGAAACTGGATCCTGAGGGCTAAAGCATTCTTTGCCCCTTTGGAAGCAGGAGGCTTGGGGCGAGAAAACTGAACGAAAGGCACGGGGTGGCGCCCATGTTGGACACCCTGCAGGAATTGCCCGGGAGGACGAGTGAGTTTTCTCGAAAGAAACAGTGCGCCTGCCGTTCCTTGCCAGGAGCTCGTGCAGCAGACTGCTTCAGCTAAGGCGAATGTCGACTGAGCGGCACACTCAAAGTAAGGGGCAGTGTTTCCATCAGCAAAGTTGGTGGTCACAAGTAGACCCGAGGCTTTCACCACTGAAGTGCTGTAATGCTGGTGTGCCTTTCACATATCTGAGGACGCTCACGTCTGCACCAGTTTCCGAGGAAAATCACTGTGTACCCAAAGTGTCATCTGTGCCTTCTGAGCAACCTCATGCCTCATGATGGTCTTTGGGCTCTACTGTTGGTATGCAGAAGGCCAGGCAGCAATGTGTTTCCTCCATCGGGGAGCCAGGTAGCCACAGCATGGAAGAATCCTCAGGACGAGTTTTCTCCCTGGTCTTCTGGGCAATGCAAGGGGACCCCAGTTTGTAAACCTGAGCTGCACTGGAACAAACACCGCCATGGCAAGTGTTCTCAGAATTCATAGCTGACGTCTTCCCCTCGCATGCATCACGTCGACTTCAGATCCAGCTGGAGACATGTGCTCTCAGCCTTTGAAGACTGTCAGGCCTTTGCAAGATCCACGGTGATGTAGGTGAAACTAGATCATTCACTGGCTCACACCATTCACCTCAGGAGGACTCCTGCTTGCCAAAGTGTTTTCATGGAAGGGCACATGTGTGTGGCATGTCTCTTTCACCTGCTTGTGGACTTCAGGTACATGAGCTAGGTGTCAACCGTGAAAGTGGAGAGGGACGGGAACAGCACAATTTGCCCCAGTGACAAAGCAGAGAGATGTGTCCTCAGAGCTGCCTGAGAAACAGTCCTGTTGCCGGTCTTCTATTCACCCCAGGATTACCCTGAGAGGTAACCTGAGGCCGAGTGAATTTTCTTGGAAGAACCGGAGTGCGTGCCGTTCCTTGCTAGGTTCTCATCCCAAAGCCTTCTTGGCTAGTCATAAGGAAACTTGCCCGCGTGTTGCAAGGACAGTCCGTGTTTTGGATGATCAGTGCTTCATGAAAAGCACTGTGGTCGCCAACTTTCTCAACCCTGCAGGAATACCCGGGGAGGAACGGAGACTTTGCCCAAAGAAACAGAGTGCTTGCAATGCCTTGCTAGGAGCACATCCAGCACAGGACTTTTATCTATGGCGAATGTCAGCCGAGCGCCAGAGTCAAAGTAAGGTGCAGTGTTTCCACCAGCAGAGTCGCAGTCAGCAGTTTCAAAGAGGCCTTCCCCACTAAAGTGCTGTAAATGCGGGTGTGCCTTTCAAAGTCTGAGGATGCGAGCGTCTGCACCGTATTCCAAGGAAGGTCCCTGTGTACCAAAAGTGGCATCTGTGCCTGCTGAGCACCATCCAGCCACATGGGTCTTTGGACTCTACTGTTTTGTATGCAGGAGGCTGGGCAACAACGTTTTTCCTCCATGGGAGAGCTAGATTTGGAGAGCTTAGAGGAAGCCTGAAGAACACGTTGATACCGGGGCTTCTGGGCAATGCAAGGGGGCCTCATTTTGTAACCCTGAGCTGCTTTTGGAAAACCACCGTGCTTACACGGTGAGTTCTCGGACTTCATACCTGACCTCTTGCTCCCTGAAGCAGCACCAGGACTTTACCTCTAGAGGGAGAAATAGGCAGTCGTCCTCTGAAGGTGGCTAGGCCTTCGGGAGATGTACCATGACCTAGGCGAAACGAAGGCGTTCACTGGCTCGCGCAATTTACTTCAGGAGGAACACTGGCTTTCCAAAGCGCTTTCAGCGAAGAAGTACAGTATGTGACACGGGCCTCCTTTGGTTCCCGGAACGTCAACTACATGAGCTGTGTGGCAACCGTGAAAAGGAGGCCGGACGAGAAAAGCGAAATCTGTCCCGTTGGCAACCCGGAGAGCTGGGTGCTCAGAGCTGCCTGAAAAAGGGTCCTGTTGCCCGTCTTGTACTCACCGTAGGAGTTCCCGGGGAGGCAAAGTGAGGAAGAGTGAGTTTTCTCGCAAGAACGAGGGGGTGTGGGCAGTTCCTCGCTAGGAGCTCATCCCAAAGCCTTCTTGGCTAGTGGTTCGGAAACCTGCCCGCATGCTGCCAAAGGAAAGTCCTCGAGAGCCGTGAAAAGTGTTGGGAGTGCAGCTCTGTCTGAGAAGCCTTAGTGAAGGTACTGCTTTAACACTGGTAGGCCTCTCAGGACTGCAGGGTCTCTCGCGCCTGGACCCAGGTCATGGAAGAACACGGTGTACCCAAAGTGTCAACTGCGGCTTCTGAGTGAGCTCCAGCCACATGGGTCGTTGGCCTCCACTCTGTGCATGCAGAGGGCAGGGCAACACACGGCCTGCTCCGGCGGAGAGCCAGACCTCCACCTCTGGAAACCAGTCTTGGTAACAGAGTGGGGGCCGGTGTCATGAGCAATGCATGTCACACTCCCGGCTTAGATATTAGCTGCCCTGAATCATATCCGGAGAGTAACATTGATTGTATGAACTCAAAGCTGACGACCCTTCACCTCGAGCAGAAATGTGACTTTACAACCAGTCTGATATGATGGACCCCTCTCCCGAAGCACTGCTGGGCGATTGAAAGTTCCAAAGTCGACATCGCCTGACTGAAGCACTGTGGTGACTAGGCACGTCACCTCGCGCAGAACCTCTGCTTACAAAAGGGTCCTCACAGGAGCGCCTAGTGTGTCGCATGGCTCTCTCGTAGCTGGGCAGAAGGTGCTGCTCCACAGGCTGGCTTTGCACGTAGAAACTGGATCCTGAGGGCTAAAGCATTCTTTGCCCCTTTGGAAGCAGGAGGCTTGGGGCGAGAAAACTGAACGAAAGGCACGGGGTGGCGCCCATGTTGGACACCCTGCAGGAATTGCCCGGGAGGACGAGTGAGTTTTCTCGAAAGAAACAGTGCGCCTGCCGTTCCTTGCCAGGAGCTCGTGCAGCAGACTGCTTCAGCTAAGGCGAATGTCGACTGAGCGGCACACTCAAAGTAAGGGGCAGTGTTTCCATCAGCAAAGTTGGTGGTCACAAGTAGACCCGAGGCTTTCACCACTGAAGTGCTGTAATGCTGGTGTGCCTTTCACATATCTGAGGACGCTCACGTCTGCACCAGTTTCCGAGGAAAATCACTGTGTACCCAAAGTGTCATCTGTGCCTTCTGAGCAACCTCATGCCTCATGATGGTCTTTGGGCTCTACTGTTGGTATGCAGAAGGCCAGGCAGCAATGTGTTTCCTCCATCGGGGAGCCAGGTAGCCACAGCATGGAAGAATCCTCAGGACGAGTTTTCTCCCTGGTCTTCTGGGCAATGCAAGGGGACCCCAGTTTGTAAACCTGAGCTGCACTGGAACAAACACCGCCATGGCAAGTGTTCTCAGAATTCATAGCTGACGTCTTCCCCTCGCATGCATCACGTCGACTTCAGATCCAGCTGGAGACATGTGCTCTCAGCCTTTGAAGACTGTCAGGCCTTTGCAAGATCCACGGTGATGTAGGTGAAACTAGATCATTCACTGGCTCACACCATTCACCTCAGGAGGACTCCTGCTTGCCAAAGTGTTTTCATGGAAGGGCACATGTGTGTGGCATGTCTCTTTCACCTGCTTGTGGACTTCAGGTACATGAGCTAGGTGTCAACCGTGAAAGTGGAGAGGGACGGGAACAGCACAATTTGCCCCAGTGACAAAGCAGAGAGATGTGTCCTCAGAGCTGCCTGAGAAACAGTCCTGTTGCCGGTCTTCTATTCACCCCAGGATTACCCTGAGAGGTAACCTGAGGCCGAGTGAATTTTCTTGGAAGAACCGGAGTGCGTGCCGTTCCTTGCTAGGTTCTCATCCCAAAGCCTTCTTGGCTAGTCATAAGGAAACTTGCCCGCGTGTTGCAAGGACAGTCCGTGTTTTGGATGATCAGTGCTTCATGAAAAGCACTGTGGTCGCCAACTTTCTCAACCCTGCAGGAATACCCGGGGAGGAACGGAGACTTTGCCCAAAGAAACAGAGTGCTTGCAATGCCTTGCTAGGAGCACATCCAGCACAGGACTTTTATCTATGGCGAATGTCAGCCGAGCGCCAGAGTCAAAGTAAGGTGCAGTGTTTCCACCAGCAGAGTCGCAGTCAGCAGTTTCAAAGAGGCCTTCCCCACTAAAGTGCTGTAAATGCGGGTGTGCCTTTCAAAGTCTGAGGATGCGAGCGTCTGCACCGTATTCCAAGGAAGGTCCCTGTGTACCAAAAGTGGCATCTGTGCCTGCTGAGCACCATCCAGCCACATGGGTCTTTGGACTCTACTGTTTTGTATGCAGGAGGCTGGGCAACAACGTTTTTCCTCCATGGGAGAGCTAGATTTGGAGAGCTTAGAGGAAGCCTGAAGAACACGTTGATACCGGGGCTTCTGGGCAATGCAAGGGGGCCTCATTTTGTAACCCTGAGCTGCTTTTGGAAAACCACCGTGCTTACACGGTGAGTTCTCGGACTTCATACCTGACCTCTTGCTCCCTGAAGCAGCACCAGGACTTTACCTCTAGAGGGAGAAATAGGCAGTCGTCCTCTGAAGGTGGCTAGGCCTTCGGGAGATGTACCATGACCTAGGCGAAACGAAGGCGTTCACTGGCTCGCGCAATTTACTTCAGGAGGAACACTGGCTTTCCAAAGCGCTTTCAGCGAAGAAGTACAGTATGTGACACGGGCCTCCTTTGGTTCCCGGAACGTCAACTACATGAGCTGTGTGGCAACCGTGAAAAGGAGGCCGGACGAGAAAAGCGAAATCTGTCCCGTTGGCAACCCGGAGAGCTGGGTGCTCAGAGCTGCCTGAAAAAGGGTCCTGTTGCCCGTCTTGTACTCACCGTAGGAGTTCCCGGGGAGGCAAAGTGAGGAAGAGTGAGTTTTCTCGCAAGAACGAGGGGGTGTGGGCAGTTCCTCGCTAGGAGCTCATCCCAAAGCCTTCTTGGCTAGTGGTTCGGAAACCTGCCCGCATGCTGCCAAAGGAAAGTCCTCGAGAGCCGTGAAAAGTGTTGGGAGTGCAGCTCTGTCTGAGAAGCCTTAGTGAAGGTACTGCTTTAACACTGGTAGGCCTCTCAGGACTGCAGGGTCTCTCGCGCCTGGACCCAGGTCATGGAAGAACACGGTGTACCCAAAGTGTCAACTGCGGCTTCTGAGTGAGCTCCAGCCACATGGGTCGTTGGCCTCCACTCTGTGCATGCAGAGGGCAGGGCAACACACGGCCTGCTCCGGCGGAGAGCCAGACCTCCACCTCTGGAAACCAGTCTTGGTAACAGAGTGGGGGCCGGTGTCATGAGCAATGCATGTCACACTCCCGGCTTAGATATTAGCTGCCCGGAATCCTATCCGGAGAGTAACATTGATTGTATGAACTCAAAGCTGACGACCCTTCACCTCGAGCAGAAATGTGACTTTACAACCAGCCTGATATGATGGACCCCTCTCCCGAAGCACTGCTGGGCGATTGAAAGTTCCAAAGTCGACATCGCCTGACTGAAGCACTGTGGTGACTAGGCACGTCACCTCGCGCAGAACCTCTGCTTACAAAAGGGTCCTCACAGGAGCGCCTAGTGTGTCGCATGGCTCTCTCGTAGCTGGGCAGAAGGTGCTGCTCCACAGGCTGGCTTTGCACGTAGAAACTGGATCCTGAGGGCTAAAGCATTCTTTGCCCCTTTGGAAGCAGGAGGCTTGGGGCGAGAAAACTGAACGAAAGGCACGGGGTGGCGCCCATGTTGGACACCCTGCAGGAATTGCCCGGGAGGACGAGTGAGTTTTCTCGAAAGAAACAGTGCGCCTGCCGTTCCTTGCCAGGAGCTCGTGCAGCAGACTGCTTCAGCTAAGGCGAATGTCGACTGAGCGGCACACTCAAAGTAAGGGGCAGTGTTTCCATCAGCAAAGTTGGTGGTCACAAGTAGACCCGAGGCTTTCACCACTGAAGTGCTGTAATGCTGGTGTGCCTTTCACATATCTGAGGACGCTCACGTCTGCACCAGTTTCCGAGGAAAATCACTGTGTACCCAAAGTGTCATCTGTGCCTTCTGAGCAACCTCATGCCGCATGATGGTCTTTGGGCTCTACTGTTGGTATGCAGAAGGCCCGGCAGCAATGTGTTTCCTCCATCGGGGAGCCAGGTAGCCACAGCATGGAAGAATCCTCAGGACGAGTTTTCTCCCTGGTCTTCTGGGCAATGCAAGGGGACCCCAGTTTGTAAACCTGAGCTGCACTGGAACAAACACCGCCATGGCAAGTGTTCTCAGAATTCATAGCTGACGTCTTCCCCTCGCATGCATCACGTCGACTTCAGATCCAGCTGGAGACATGTGCTCTCAGCCTTTGAAGACTGTCAGGCCTTTGCAAGATCCACGGTGATGTAGGTGAAACTAGATCATTCACTGGCTCACACCATTCACCTCAGGAGGACTCCTGCTTGCCAAAGTGTTTTCATGGAAGGGCACATGTGTGTGGCATGTCTCTTTCACCTGCTTGTGGACTTCAGGTACATGAGCTAGGTGTCAACCGTGAAAGTGGAGAGGGACGGGAACAGCACAATTTGCCCCAGTGACAAAGCAGAGAGATGTGTCCTCAGAGCTGCCTGAGAAACAGTCCTGTTGCCGGTCTTCTATTCACCCCAGGATTACCCTGAGAGGTAACCTGAGGCCGAGTGAATTTTCTTGGAAGAACCGGAGTGCGTGCCGTTCCTTGCTAGGTTCTCATCCCAAAGCCTTCTTGGCTAGTCATAAGGAAACTTGCCCGCGTGTTGCAAGGACAGTCCGTGTTTTGGATGATCAGTGCTTCATGAAAAGCACTGTGGTCGCCAACTTTCTCAACCCTGCAGGAATACCCGGGGAGGAACGGAGACTTTGCCCAAAGAAACAGAGTGCTTGCAATGCCTTGCTAGGAGCACATCCAGCACAGGACTTTTATCTATGGCGAATGTCAGCCGAGCGCCAGAGTCAAAGTAAGGTGCAGTGTTTCCACCAGCAGAGTCGCAGTCAGCAGTTTCAAAGAGGCCTTCCCCACTAAAGTGCTGTAAATGCGGGTGTGCCTTTCAAAGTCTGAGGATGCGAGCGTCTGCACCGTATTCCAAGGAAGGTCCCTGTGTACCAAAAGTGGCATCTGTGCCTGCTGAGCACCATCCAGCCACATGGGTCTTTGGACTCTACTGTTTTGTATGCAGGAGGCTGGGCAACAACGTTTTTCCTCCATGGGAGAGCTAGATTTGGAGAGCTTAGAGGAAGCCTGAAGAACACGTTGATACCGGGGCTTCTGGGCAATGCAAGGGGGCCTCATTTTGTAACCCTGAGCTGCTTTTGGAAAACCACCGTGCTTACACGGTGAGTTCTCGGACTTCATACCTGACCTCTTGCTCCCTGAAGCAGCACCAGGACTTTACCTCTAGAGGGAGAAATAGGCAGTCGTCCTCTGAAGGTGGCCAGGCCTTCGGGAGATGTACCATGACCTAGGCGAAACGAAGGCGTTCACTGGCTCGCGCAATTTACTTCAGGAGGAACACTGGCTTTCCAAAGCGCTTTCAGCGAAGAAGTACAGTATGTGACACGGGCCTCCTTTGGTTCCCGGAACGTCAACTACATGAGCTGTGTGGCAACCGTGAAAAGGAGGCCGGACGAGAAAAGCGAAATCTGTCCCGTTGGCAACCCGGAGAGCTGGGTGCTCAGAGCTGCCTGAAAAAGGGTCCTGTTGCCCGTCTTGTACTCACCGTAGGAGTTCCCGGGGAGGCAAAGTGAGGAAGAGTGAGTTTTCTCGCAAGAACGAGGGGGTGTGGGCAGTTCCTCGCTAGGAGCTCATCCCAAAGCCTTCTTGGCTAGTGGTTCGGAAACCTGCCCGCATGCTGCCAAAGGAAAGTCCTCGAGAGCCGTGAAAAGTGTTGGGAGTGCAGCTCTGTCTGAGAAGCCTTAGTGAAGGTACTGCTTTAACACTGGTAGGCCTCTCAGGACTGCAGGGTCTCTCGCGCCTGGACCCAGGTCATGGAAGAACACGGTGTACCCAAAGTGTCAACTGCGGCTTCTGAGTGAGCTCCAGCCACATGGGTCGTTGGCCTCCACTCTGTGCATGCAGAGGGCAGGGCAACACACGGCCTGCTCCGGCGGAGAGCCAGACCTCCACCTCTGGAAACCAGTCTTGGTAACAGAGTGGGGGCCGGTGTCATGAGCAATGCATGTCACACTCCCGGCTTAGATATTAGCTGCCCGGAATCCTATCCGGAGAGTAACATTGATTGTATGAACTCAAAGCTGACGACCCTTCACCTCGAGCAGAAATGTGACTTTACAACCAGCCTGATATGATGGACCCCTCTCCCGAAGCACTGCTGGGCGATTGAAAGTTCCAAAGTCGACATCGCCTGACTGAAGCACTGTGGTGACTAGGCACGTCACCTCGCGCAGAACCTCTGCTTACAAAAGGGTCCTCACAGGAGCGCCTAGTGTGTCGCATGGCTCTCTCGTAGCTGGGCAGAAGGTGCTGCTCCACAGGCTGGCTTTGCACGTAGAAACTGGATCCTGAGGGCTAAAGCATTCTTTGCCCCTTTGGAAGCAGGAGGCTTGGGGCGAGAAAACTGAACGAAAGGCACGGGGTGGCGCCCATGTTGGACACCCTGCAGGAATTGCCCGGGAGGACGAGTGAGTTTTCTCGAAAGAAACAGTGCGCCTGCCGTTCCTTGCCAGGAGCTCGTGCAGCAGACTGCTTCAGCTAAGGCGAATGTCGACTGAGCGGCACACTCAAAGTAAGGGGCAGTGTTTCCATCAGCAAAGTTGGTGGTCACAAGTAGACCCGAGGCTTTCACCACTGAAGTGCTGTAATGCTGGTGTGCCTTTCACATATCTGAGGACGCTCACGTCTGCACCAGTTTCCGAGGAAAATCACTGTGTACCCAAAGTGTCATCTGTGCCTTCTGAGCAACCTCATGCCGCATGATGGTCTTTGGGCTCTACTGTTGGTATGCAGAAGGCCCGGCAGCAATGTGTTTCCTCCATCGGGGAGCCAGGTAGCCACAGCATGGAAGAATCCTCAGGACGAGTTTTCTCCCTGGTCTTCTGGGCAATGCAAGGGGACCCCAGTTTGTAAACCTGAGCTGCACTGGAACAAACACCGCCATGGCAAGTGTTCTCAGAATTCATAGCTGACGTCTTCCCCTCGCATGCATCACGTCGACTTCAGATCCAGCTGGAGACATGTGCTCTCAGCCTTTGAAGACTGTCAGGCCTTTGCAAGATCCACGGTGATGTAGGTGAAACTAGATCATTCACTGGCTCACACCATTCACCTCAGGAGGACTCCTGCTTGCCAAAGTGTTTTCATGGAAGGGCACATGTGTGTGGCATGTCTCTTTCACCTGCTTGTGGACTTCAGGTACATGAGCTAGGTGTCAACCGTGAAAGTGGAGAGGGACGGGAACAGCACAATTTGCCCCAGTGACAAAGCAGAGAGATGTGTCCTCAGAGCTGCCTGAGAAACAGTCCTGTTGCCGGTCTTCTATTCACCCCAGGATTACCCTGAGAGGTAACCTGAGGCCGAGTGAATTTTCTTGGAAGAACCGGAGTGCGTGCCGTTCCTTGCTAGGTTCTCATCCCAAAGCCTTCTTGGCTAGTCATAAGGAAACTTGCCCGCGTGTTGCAAGGACAGTCCGTGTTTTGGATGATCAGTGCTTCATGAAAAGCACTGTGGTCGCCAACTTTCTCAACCCTGCAGGAATACCCGGGGAGGAACGGAGACTTTGCCCAAAGAAACAGAGTGCTTGCAATGCCTTGCTAGGAGCACATCCAGCACAGGACTTTTATCTATGGCGAATGTCAGCCGAGCGCCAGAGTCAAAGTAAGGTGCAGTGTTTCCACCAGCAGAGTCGCAGTCAGCAGTTTCAAAGAGGCCTTCCCCACTAAAGTGCTGTAAATGCGGGTGTGCCTTTCAAAGTCTGAGGATGCGAGCGTCTGCACCGTATTCCAAGGAAGGTCCCTGTGTACCAAAAGTGGCATCTGTGCCTGCTGAGCACCATCCAGCCACATGGGTCTTTGGACTCTACTGTTTTGTATGCAGGAGGCTGGGCAACAACGTTTTTCCTCCATGGGAGAGCTAGATTTGGAGAGCTTAGAGGAAGCCTGAAGAACACGTTGATACCGGGGCTTCTGGGCAATGCAAGGGGGCCTCATTTTGTAACCCTGAGCTGCTTTTGGAAAACCACCGTGCTTACACGGTGAGTTTTCGGACTTCATACCTGACCTCTTGCTCCCTGAAGCAGCACCAGGACTTTACCTCTAGAGGGAGAAAGAGGCAGTCGTCCTCTGAAGGTGGCCAGGCCTTCGGGAGATGTACCATGACCTAGGCGAAACGAAGGCGTTCACTGGCTCGCGCAATTTACTTCAGGAGGAACACTGGCTTTCCAAAGCGCTTTCAGCGAAGAAGTACAGTATGTGACACGGGCCTCCTTTGGTTCCCGGAACGTCAACTACATGAGCTGTGTGGCAACCGTGAAAAGGAGGCCGGACGAGAAAAGCGAAATCTGTCCCGTTGGCAACCCGGAGAGCTGGGTGCTCAGAGCTGCCTGAAAAAGGGTCCTGTTGCCCGTCTTGTACTCACCGTAGGAGTTCCCGGGGAGGCAAAGTGAGGAAGAGTGAGTTTTCTCGCAAGAACGAGGGGGTGTGGGCAGTTCCTCGCTAGGAGCTCATCCCAAAGCCTTCTTGGCTAGTGGTTCGGAAACCTGCCCGCATGCTGCCAAAGGAAAGTCCTCGAGAGCCGTGAAAAGTGTTGGGAGTGCAGCTCTGTCTGAGAAGCCTTAGTGAAGGTACTGCTTTAACACTGGTAGGCCTCTCAGGACTGCAGGGTCTCTCGCGCCTGGACCCAGGTCATGGAAGAACACGGTGTACCCAAAGTGTCAACTGCGGCTTCTGAGTGAGCTCCAGCCACATGGGTCGTTGGCCTCCACTCTGTGCATGCAGAGGGCAGGGCAACACACGGCCTGCTCCGGCGGAGAGCCAGACCTCCACCTCTGGAAACCAGTCTTGGTAACAGAGTGGGGGCCGGTGTCATGAGCAATGCATGTCACACTCCCGGCTTAGATATTAGCTGCCCGGAATCCTATCCGGAGAGTAACATTGATTGTATGAACTCAAAGCTGACGACCCTTCACCTCGAGCAGAAATGTGACTTTACAACCAGCCTGATATGATGGACCCCTCTCCCGAAGCACTGCTGGGCGATTGAAAGTTCCAAAGTCGACATCGCCTGACTGAAGCACTGTGGTGACTAGGCACGTCACCTCGCGCAGAACCTCTGCTTACAAAAGGGTCCTCACAGGAGCGCCTAGTGTGTCGCATGGCTCTCTCGTAGCTGGGCAGAAGGTGCTGCTCCACAGGCTGGCTTTGCACGTAGAAACTGGATCCTGAGGGCTAAAGCATTCTTTGCCCCTTTGGAAGCAGGAGGCTTGGGGCGAGAAAACTGAACGAAAGGCACGGGGTGGCGCCCATGTTGGACACCCTGCAGGAATTGCCCGGGAGGACGAGTGAGTTTTCTCGAAAGAAACAGTGCGCCTGCCGTTCCTTGCCAGGAGCTCGTGCAGCAGACTGCTTCAGCTAAGGCGAATGTCGACTGAGCGGCACACTCAAAGTAAGGGGCAGTGTTTCCATCAGCAAAGTTGGTGGTCACAAGTAGACCCGAGGCTTTCACCACTGAAGTGCTGTAATGCTGGTGTGCCTTTCACATATCTGAGGACGCTCACGTCTGCACCAGTTTCCGAGGAAAATCACTGTGTACCCAAAGTGTCATCTGTGCCTTCTGAGCAACCTCATGCCTCATGATGGTCTTTGGGCTCTACTGTTGGTATGCAGAAGGCCAGGCAGCAATGTGTTTCCTCCATCGGGGAGCCAGGTAGCCACAGCATGGAAGAATCCTCAGGACGAGTTTTCTCCCTGGTCTTCTGGGCAATGCAAGGGGACCCCAGTTTGTAAACCTGAGCTGCACTGGAACAAACACCGCCATGGCAAGTGTTCTCAGAATTCATAGCTGACGTCTTCCCCTCGCATGCATCACGTCGACTTCAGATCCAGCTGGAGACATGTGCTCTCAGCCTTTGAAGACTGTCAGGCCTTTGCAAGATCCACGGTGATGTAGGTGAAACTAGATCATTCACTGGCTCACACCATTCACCTCAGGAGGACTCCTGCTTGCCAAAGTGTTTTCATGGAAGGGCACATGTGTGTGGCATGTCTCTTTCACCTGCTTGTGGACTTCAGGTACATGAGCTAGGTGTCAACCGTGAAAGTGGAGAGGGACGGGAACAGCACAATTTGCCCCAGTGACAAAGCAGAGAGATGTGTCCTCAGAGCTGCCTGAGAAACAGTCCTGTTGCCGGTCTTCTATTCACCCCAGGATTACCCTGAGAGGTAACCTGAGGCCGAGTGAATTTTCTTGGAAGAACCGGAGTGCGTGCCGTTCCTTGCTAGGTTCTCATCCCAAAGCCTTCTTGGCTAGTCATAAGGAAACTTGCCCGCGTGTTGCAAGGACAGTCCGTGTTTTGGATGATCAGTGCTTCATGAAAAGCACTGTGGTCGCCAACTTTCTCAACCCTGCAGGAATACCCGGGGAGGAACGGAGACTTTGCCCAAAGAAACAGAGTGCTTGCAATGCCTTGCTAGGAGCACATCCAGCACAGGACTTTTATCTATGGCGAATGTCAGCCGAGCGCCAGAGTCAAAGTAAGGTGCAGTGTTTCCACCAGCAGAGTCGCAGTCAGCAGTTTCAAAGAGGCCTTCCCCACTAAAGTGCTGTAAATGCGGGTGTGCCTTTCAAAGTCTGAGGATGCGAGCGTCTGCACCGTATTCCAAGGAAGGTCCCTGTGTACCAAAAGTGGCATCTGTGCCTGCTGAGCACCATCCAGCCACATGGGTCTTTGGACTCTACTGTTTTGTATGCAGGAGGCTGGGCAACAACGTTTTTCCTCCATGGGAGAGCTAGATTTGGAGAGCTTAGAGGAAGCCTGAAGAACACGTTGATACCGGGGCTTCTGGGCAATGCAAGGGGGCCTCATTTTGTAACCCTGAGCTGCTTTTGGAAAACCACCGTGCTTACACGGTGAGTTCTCGGACTTCATACCTGACCTCTTGCTCCCTGAAGCAGCACCAGGACTTTACCTCTAGAGGGAGAAATAGGCAGTCGTCCTCTGAAGGTGGCTAGGCCTTCGGGAGATGTACCATGACCTAGGCGAAACGAAGGCGTTCACTGGCTCGCGCAATTTACTTCAGGAGGAACACTGGCTTTCCAAAGCGCTTTCAGCGAAGAAGTACAGTATGTGACACGGGCCTCCTTTGGTTCCCGGAACGTCAACTACATGAGCTGTGTGGCAACCGTGAAAAGGAGGCCGGACGAGAAAAGCGAAATCTGTCCCGTTGGCAACCCGGAGAGCTGGGTGCTCAGAGCTGCCTGAAAAAGGGTCCTGTTGCCCGTCTTGTACTCACCGTAGGAGTTCCCGGGGAGGCAAAGTGAGGAAGAGTGAGTTTTCTCGCAAGAACGAGGGGGTGTGGGCAGTTCCTCGCTAGGAGCTCATCCCAAAGCCTTCTTGGCTAGTGGTTCGGAAACCTGCCCGCATGCTGCCAAAGGAAAGTCCTCGAGAGCCGTGAAAAGTGTTGGGAGTGCAGCTCTGTCTGAGAAGCCTTAGTGAAGGTACTGCTTTAACACTGGTAGGCCTCTCAGGACTGCAGGGTCTCTCGCGCCTGGACCCAGGTCATGGAAGAACACGGTGTACCCAAAGTGTCAACTGCGGCTTCTGAGTGAGCTCCAGCCACATGGGTCGTTGGCCTCCACTCTGTGCATGCAGAGGGCAGGGCAACACACGGCCTGCTCCGGCGGAGAGCCAGACCTCCACCTCTGGAAACCAGTCTTGGTAACAGAGTGGGGGCCGGTGTCATGAGCAATGCATGTCACACTCCCGGCTTAGATATTAGCTGCCCGGAATCCTATCCGGAGAGTAACATTGATTGTATGAACTCAAAGCTGACGACCCTTCACCTCGAGCAGAAATGTGACTTTACAACCAGCCTGATATGATGGACCCCTCTCCCGAAGCACTGCTGGGCGATTGAAAGTTCCAAAGTCGACATCGCCTGACTGAAGCACTGTGGTGACTAGGCACGTCACCTCGCGCAGAACCTCTGCTTACAAAAGGGTCCTCACAGGAGCGCCTAGTGTGTCGCATGGCTCTCTCGTAGCTGGGCAGAAGGTGCTGCTCCACAGGCTGGCTTTGCACGTAGAAACTGGATCCTGAGGGCTAAAGCATTCTTTGCCCCTTTGGAAGCAGGAGGCTTGGGGCGAGAAAACTGAACGAAAGGCACGGGGTGGCGCCCATGTTGGACACCCTGCAGGAATTGCCCGGGAGGACGAGTGAGTTTTCTCGAAAGAAACAGTGCGCCTGCCGTTCCTTGCCAGGAGCTCGTGCAGCAGACTGCTTCAGCTAAGGCGAATGTCGACTGAGCGGCACACTCAAAGTAAGGGGCAGTGTTTCCATCAGCAAAGTTGGTGGTCACAAGTAGACCCGAGGCTTTCACCACTGAAGTGCTGTAATGCTGGTGTGCCTTTCACATATCTGAGGACGCTCACGTCTGCACCAGTTTCCGAGGAAAATCACTGTGTACCCAAAGTGTCATCTGTGCCTTCTGAGCAACCTCATGCCGCATGATGGTCTTTGGGCTCTACTGTTGGTATGCAGAAGGCCCGGCAGCAATGTGTTTCCTCCATCGGGGAGCCAGGTAGCCACAGCATGGAAGAATCCTCAGGACGAGTTTTCTCCCTGGTCTTCTGGGCAATGCAAGGGGACCCCAGTTTGTAAACCTGAGCTGCACTGGAACAAACACCGCCATGGCAAGTGTTCTCAGAATTCATAGCTGACGTCTTCCCCTCGCATGCATCACGTCGACTTCAGATCCAGCTGGAGACATGTGCTCTCAGCCTTTGAAGACTGTCAGGCCTTTGCAAGATCCACGGTGATGTAGGTGAAACTAGATCATTCACTGGCTCACACCATTCACCTCAGGAGGACTCCTGCTTGCCAAAGTGTTTTCATGGAAGGGCACATGTGTGTGGCATGTCTCTTTCACCTGCTTGTGGACTTCAGGTACATGAGCTAGGTGTCAACCGTGAAAGTGGAGAGGGACGGGAACAGCACAATTTGCCCCAGTGACAAAGCAGAGAGATGTGTCCTCAGAGCTGCCTGAGAAACAGTCCTGTTGCCGGTCTTCTATTCACCCCAGGATTACCCTGAGAGGTAACCTGAGGCCGAGTGAATTTTCTTGGAAGAACCGGAGTGCGTGCCGTTCCTTGCTAGGTTCTCATCCCAAAGCCTTCTTGGCTAGTCATAAGGAAACTTGCCCGCGTGTTGCAAGGACAGTCCGTGTTTTGGATGATCAGTGCTTCATGAAAAGCACTGTGGTCGCCAACTTTCTCAACCCTGCAGGAATACCCGGGGAGGAACGGAGACTTTGCCCAAAGAAACAGAGTGCTTGCAATGCCTTGCTAGGAGCACATCCAGCACAGGACTTTTATCTATGGCGAATGTCAGCCGAGCGCCAGAGTCAAAGTAAGGTGCAGTGTTTCCACCAGCAGAGTCGCAGTCAGCAGTTTCAAAGAGGCCTTCCCCACTAAAGTGCTGTAAATGCGGGTGTGCCTTTCAAAGTCTGAGGATGCGAGCGTCTGCACCGTATTCCAAGGAAGGTCCCTGTGTACCAAAAGTGGCATCTGTGCCTGCTGAGCACCATCCAGCCACATGGGTCTTTGGACTCTACTGTTTTGTATGCAGGAGGCTGGGCAACAACGTTTTTCCTCCATGGGAGAGCTAGATTTGGAGAGCTTAGAGGAAGCCTGAAGAACACGTTGATACCGGGGCTTCTGGGCAATGCAAGGGGGCCTCATTTTGTAACCCTGAGCTGCTTTTGGAAAACCACCGTGCTTACACGGTGAGTTCTCGGACTTCATACCTGACCTCTTGCTCCCTGAAGCAGCACCAGGACTTTACCTCTAGAGGGAGAAATAGGCAGTCGTCCTCTGAAGGTGGCCAGGCCTTCGGGAGATGTACCATGACCTAGGCGAAACGAAGGCGTTCACTGGCTCGCGCAATTTACTTCAGGAGGAACACTGGCTTTCCAAAGCGCTTTCAGCGAAGAAGTACAGTATGTGACACGGGCCTCCTTTGGTTCCCGGAACGTCAACTACATGAGCTGTGTGGCAACCGTGAAAAGGAGGCCGGACGAGAAAAGCGAAATCTGTCCCGTTGGCAACCCGGAGAGCTGGGTGCTCAGAGCTGCCTGAAAAAGGGTCCTGTTGCCCGTCTTGTACTCACCGTAGGAGTTCCCGGGGAGGCAAAGTGAGGAAGAGTGAGTTTTCTCGCAAGAACGAGGGGGTGTGGGCAGTTCCTCGCTAGGAGCTCATCCCAAAGCCTTCTTGGCTAGTGGTTCGGAAACCTGCCCGCATGCTGCCAAAGGAAAGTCCTCGAGAGCCGTGAAAAGTGTTGGGAGTGCAGCTCTGTCTGAGAAGCCTTAGTGAAGGTACTGCTTTAACACTGGTAGGCCTCTCAGGACTGCAGGGTCTCTCGCGCCTGGACCCAGGTCATGGAAGAACACGGTGTACCCAAAGTGTCAACTGCGGCTTCTGAGTGAGCTCCAGCCACATGGGTCGTTGGCCTCCACTCTGTGCATGCAGAGGGCAGGGCAACACACGGCCTGCTCCGGCGGAGAGCCAGACCTCCACCTCTGGAAACCAGTCTTGGTAACAGAGTGGGGGCCGGTGTCATGAGCAATGCATGTCACACTCCCGGCTTAGATATTAGCTGCCCGGAATCCTATCCGGAGAGTAACATTGATTGTATGAACTCAAAGCTGACGACCCTTCACCTCGAGCAGAAATGTGACTTTACAACCAGCCTGATATGATGGACCCCTCTCCCGAAGCACTGCTGGGCGATTGAAAGTTCCAAAGTCGACATCGCCTGACTGAAGCACTGTGGTGACTAGGCACGTCACCTCGCGCAGAACCTCTGCTTACAAAAGGGTCCTCACAGGAGCGCCTAGTGTGTCGCATGGCTCTCTCGTAGCTGGGCAGAAGGTGCTGCTCCACAGGCTGGCTTTGCACGTAGAAACTGGATCCTGAGGGCTAAAGCATTCTTTGCCCCTTTGGAAGCAGGAGGCTTGGGGCGAGAAAACTGAACGAAAGGCACGGGGTGGCGCCCATGTTGGACACCCTGCAGGAATTGCCCGGGAGGACGAGTGAGTTTTCTCGAAAGAAACAGTGCGCCTGCCGTTCCTTGCCAGGAGCTCGTGCAGCAGACTGCTTCAGCTAAGGCGAATGTCGACTGAGCGGCACACTCAAAGTAAGGGGCAGTGTTTCCATCAGCAAAGTTGGTGGTCACAAGTAGACCCGAGGCTTTCACCACTGAAGTGCTGTAATGCTGGTGTGCCTTTCACATATCTGAGGACGCTCACGTCTGCACCAGTTTCCGAGGAAAATCACTGTGTACCCAAAGTGTCATCTGTGCCTTCTGAGCAACCTCATGCCGCATGATGGTCTTTGGGCTCTACTGTTGGTATGCAGAAGGCCCGGCAGCAATGTGTTTCCTCCATCGGGGAGCCAGGTAGCCACAGCATGGAAGAATCCTCAGGACGAGTTTTCTCCCTGGTCTTCTGGGCAATGCAAGGGGACCCCAGTTTGTAAACCTGAGCTGCACTGGAACAAACACCGCCATGGCAAGTGTTCTCAGAATTCATAGCTGACGTCTTCCCCTCGCATGCATCACGTCGACTTCAGATCCAGCTGGAGACATGTGCTCTCAGCCTTTGAAGACTGTCAGGCCTTTGCAAGATCCACGGTGATGTAGGTGAAACTAGATCATTCACTGGCTCACACCATTCACCTCAGGAGGACTCCTGCTTGCCAAAGTGTTTTCATGGAAGGGCACATGTGTGTGGCATGTCTCTTTCACCTGCTTGTGGACTTCAGGTACATGAGCTAGGTGTCAACCGTGAAAGTGGAGAGGGACGGGAACAGCACAATTTGCCCCAGTGACAAAGCAGAGAGATGTGTCCTCAGAGCTGCCTGAGAAACAGTCCTGTTGCCGGTCTTCTATTCACCCCAGGATTACCCTGAGAGGTAACCTGAGGCCGAGTGAATTTTCTTGGAAGAACCGGAGTGCGTGCCGTTCCTTGCTAGGTTCTCATCCCAAAGCCTTCTTGGCTAGTCATAAGGAAACTTGCCCGCGTGTTGCAAGGACAGTCCGTGTTTTGGATGATCAGTGCTTCATGAAAAGCACTGTGGTCGCCAACTTTCTCAACCCTGCAGGAATACCCGGGGAGGAACGGAGACTTTGCCCAAAGAAACAGAGTGCTTGCAATGCCTTGCTAGGAGCACATCCAGCACAGGACTTTTATCTATGGCGAATGTCAGCCGAGCGCCAGAGTCAAAGTAAGGTGCAGTGTTTCCACCAGCAGAGTCGCAGTCAGCAGTTTCAAAGAGGCCTTCCCCACTAAAGTGCTGTAAATGCGGGTGTGCCTTTCAAAGTCTGAGGATGCGAGCGTCTGCACCGTATTCCAAGGAAGGTCCCTGTGTACCAAAAGTGGCATCTGTGCCTGCTGAGCACCATCCAGCCACATGGGTCTTTGGACTCTACTGTTTTGTATGCAGGAGGCTGGGCAACAACGTTTTTCCTCCATGGGAGAGCTAGATTTGGAGAGCTTAGAGGAAGCCTGAAGAACACGTTGATACCGGGGCTTCTGGGCAATGCAAGGGGGCCTCATTTTGTAACCCTGAGCTGCTTTTGGAAAACCACCGTGCTTACACGGTGAGTTCTCGGACTTCATACCTGACCTCTTGCTCCCTGAAGCAGCACCAGGACTTTACCTCTAGAGGGAGAAAGAGGCAGTCGTCCTCTGAAGGTGGCCAGGCCTTCGGGAGATGTACCATGACCTAGGCGAAACGAAGGCGTTCACTGGCTCGCGCAATTTACTTCAGGAGGAACACTGGCTTTCCAAAGCGCTTTCAGCGAAGAAGTACAGTATGTGACACGGGCCTCCTTTGGTTCCCGGAACGTCAACTACATGAGCTGTGTGGCAACCGTGAAAAGGAGGCCGGACGAGAAAAGCGAAATCTGTCCCGTTGGCAACCCGGAGAGCTGGGTGCTCAGAGCTGCCTGAAAAAGGGTCCTGTTGCCCGTCTTGTACTCACCGTAGGAGTTCCCGGGGAGGCAAAGTGAGGAAGAGTGAGTTTTCTCGCAAGAACGAGGGGGTGTGGGCAGTTCCTCGCTAGGAGCTCATCCCAAAGCCTTCTTGGCTAGTGGTTCGGAAACCTGCCCGCATGCTGCCAAAGGAAAGTCCTCGAGAGCCGTGAAAAGTGTTGGGAGTGCAGCTCTGTCTGAGAAGCCTTAGTGAAGGTACTGCTTTAACACTGGTAGGCCTCTCAGGACTGCAGGGTCTCTCGCGCCTGGACCCAGGTCATGGAAGAACACGGTGTACCCAAAGTGTCAACTGCGGCTTCTGAGTGAGCTCCAGCCACATGGGTCGTTGGCCTCCACTCTGTGCATGCAGAGGGCAGGGCAACACACGGCCTGCTCCGGCGGAGAGCCAGACCTCCACCTCTGGAAACCAGTCTTGGTAACAGAGTGGGGGCCGGTGTCATGAGCAATGCATGTCACACTCCCGGCTTAGATATTAGCTGCCCGGAATCCTATCCGGAGAGTAACATTGATTGTATGAACTCAAAGCTGACGACCCTTCACCTCGAGCAGAAATGTGACTTTACAACCAGCCTGATATGATGGACCCCTCTCCCGAAGCACTGCTGGGCGATTGAAAGTTCCAAAGTCGACATCGCCTGACTGAAGCACTGTGGTGACTAGGCACGTCACCTCGCGCAGAACCTCTGCTTACAAAAGGGTCCTCACAGGAGCGCCTAGTGTGTCGCATGGCTCTCTCGTAGCTGGGCAGAAGGTGCTGCTCCACAGGCTGGCTTTGCACGTAGAAACTGGATCCTGAGGGCTAAAGCATTCTTTGCCCCTTTGGAAGCAGGAGGCTTGGGGCGAGAAAACTGAACGAAAGGCACGGGGTGGCGCCCATGTTGGACACCCTGCAGGAATTGCCCGGGAGGACGAGTGAGTTTTCTCGAAAGAAACAGTGCGCCTGCCGTTCCTTGCCAGGAGCTCGTGCAGCAGACTGCTTCAGCTAAGGCGAATGTCGACTGAGCGGCACACTCAAAGTAAGGGGCAGTGTTTCCATCAGCAAAGTTGGTGGTCACAAGTAGACCCGAGGCTTTCACCACTGAAGTGCTGTAATGCTGGTGTGCCTTTCACATATCTGAGGACGCTCACGTCTGCACCAGTTTCCGAGGAAAATCACTGTGTACCCAAAGTGTCATCTGTGCCTTCTGAGCAACCTCATGCCGCATGATGGTCTTTGGGCTCTACTGTTGGTATGCAGAAGGCCCGGCAGCAATGTGTTTCCTCCATCGGGGAGCCAGGTAGCCACAGCATGGAAGAATCCTCAGGACGAGTTTTCTCCCTGGTCTTCTGGGCAATGCAAGGGGACCCCAGTTTGTAAACCTGAGCTGCACTGGAACAAACACCGCCATGGCAAGTGTTCTCAGAATTCATAGCTGACGTCTTCCCCTCGCATGCATCACGTCGACTTCAGATCCAGCTGGAGACATGTGCTCTCAGCCTTTGAAGACTGTCAGGCCTTTGCAAGATCCACGGTGATGTAGGTGAAACTAGATCATTCACTGGCTCACACCATTCACCTCAGGAGGACTCCTGCTTGCCAAAGTGTTTTCATGGAAGGGCACATGTGTGTGGCATGTCTCTTTCACCTGCTTGTGGACTTCAGGTACATGAGCTAGGTGTCAACCGTGAAAGTGGAGAGGGACGGGAACAGCACAATTTGCCCCAGTGACAAAGCAGAGAGATGTGTCCTCAGAGCTGCCTGAGAAACAGTCCTGTTGCCGGTCTTCTATTCACCCCAGGATTACCCTGAGAGGTAACCTGAGGCCGAGTGAATTTTCTTGGAAGAACCGGAGTGCGTGCCGTTCCTTGCTAGGTTCTCATCCCAAAGCCTTCTTGGCTAGTCATAAGGAAACTTGCCCGCGTGTTGCAAGGACAGTCCGTGTTTTGGATGATCAGTGCTTCATGAAAAGCACTGTGGTCGCCAACTTTCTCAACCCTGCAGGAATACCCGGGGAGGAACGGAGACTTTGCCCAAAGAAACAGAGTGCTTGCAATGCCTTGCTAGGAGCACATCCAGCACAGGACTTTTATCTATGGCGAATGTCAGCCGAGCGCCAGAGTCAAAGTAAGGTGCAGTGTTTCCACCAGCAGAGTCGCAGTCAGCAGTTTCAAAGAGGCCTTCCCCACTAAAGTGCTGTAAATGCGGGTGTGCCTTTCAAAGTCTGAGGATGCGAGCGTCTGCACCGTATTCCAAGGAAGGTCCCTGTGTACCAAAAGTGGCATCTGTGCCTGCTGAGCACCATCCAGCCACATGGGTCTTTGGACTCTACTGTTTTGTATGCAGGAGGCTGGGCAACAACGTTTTTCCTCCATGGGAGAGCTAGATTTGGAGAGCTTAGAGGAAGCCTGAAGAACACGTTGATACCGGGGCTTCTGGGCAATGCAAGGGGGCCTCATTTTGTAACCCTGAGCTGCTTTTGGAAAACCACCGTGCTTACACGGTGAGTTCTCGGACTTCATACCTGACCTCTTGCTCCCTGAAGCAGCACCAGGACTTTACCTCTAGAGGGAGAAATAGGCAGTCGTCCTCTGAAGGTGGCTAGGCCTTCGGGAGATGTACCATGACCTAGGCGAAACGAAGGCGTTCACTGGCTCGCGCAATTTACTTCAGGAGGAACACTGGCTTTCCAAAGCGCTTTCAGCGAAGAAGTACAGTATGTGACACGGGCCTCCTTTGGTTCCCGGAACGTCAACTACATGAGCTGTGTGGCAACCGTGAAAAGGAGGCCGGACGAGAAAAGCGAAATCTGTCCCGTTGGCAACCCGGAGAGCTGGGTGCTCAGAGCTGCCTGAAAAAGGGTCCTGTTGCCCGTCTTGTACTCACCGTAGGAGTTCCCGGGGAGGCAAAGTGAGGAAGAGTGAGTTTTCTCGCAAGAACGAGGGGGTGTGGGCAGTTCCTCGCTAGGAGCTCATCCCAAAGCCTTCTTGGCTAGTGGTTCGGAAACCTGCCCGCATGCTGCCAAAGGAAAGTCCTCGAGAGCCGTGAAAAGTGTTGGGAGTGCAGCTCTGTCTGAGAAGCCTTAGTGAAGGTACTGCTTTAACACTGGTAGGCCTCTCAGGACTGCAGGGTCTCTCGCGCCTGGACCCAGGTCATGGAAGAACACGGTGTACCCAAAGTGTCAACTGCGGCTTCTGAGTGAGCTCCAGCCACATGGGTCGTTGGCCTCCACTCTGTGCATGCAGAGGGCAGGGCAACACACGGCCTGCTCCGGCGGAGAGCCAGACCTCCACCTCTGGAAACCAGTCTTGGTAACAGAGTGGGGGCCGGTGTCATGAGCAATGCATGTCACACTCCCGGCTTAGATATTAGCTGCCCTGAATCATATCCGGAGAGTAACATTGATTGTATGAACTCAAAGCTGACGACCCTTCACCTCGAGCAGAAATGTGACTTTACAACCAGTCTGATATGATGGACCCCTCTCCCGAAGCACTGCTGGGCGATTGAAAGTTCCAAAGTCGACATCGCCTGACTGAAGCACTGTGGTGACTAGGCACGTCACCTCGCGCAGAACCTCTGCTTACAAAAGGGTCCTCACAGGAGCGCCTAGTGTGTCGCATGGCTCTCTCGTAGCTGGGCAGAAGGTGCTGCTCCACAGGCTGGCTTTGCACGTAGAAACTGGATCCTGAGGGCTAAAGCATTCTTTGCCCCTTTGGAAGCAGGAGGCTTGGGGCGAGAAAACTGAACGAAAGGCACGGGGTGGCGCCCATGTTGGACACCCTGCAGGAATTGCCCGGGAGGACGAGTGAGTTTTCTCGAAAGAAACAGTGCGCCTGCCGTTCCTTGCCAGGAGCTCGTGCAGCAGACTGCTTCAGCTAAGGCGAATGTCGACTGAGCGGCACACTCAAAGTAAGGGGCAGTGTTTCCATCAGCAAAGTTGGTGGTCACAAGTAGACCCGAGGCTTTCACCACTGAAGTGCTGTAATGCTGGTGTGCCTTTCACATATCTGAGGACGCTCACGTCTGCACCAGTTTCCGAGGAAAATCACTGTGTACCCAAAGTGTCATCTGTGCCTTCTGAGCAACCTCATGCCGCATGATGGTCTTTGGGCTCTACTGTTGGTATGCAGAAGGCCCGGCAGCAATGTGTTTCCTCCATCGGGGAGCCAGGTAGCCACAGCATGGAAGAATCCTCAGGACGAGTTTTCTCCCTGGTCTTCTGGGCAATGCAAGGGGACCCCAGTTTGTAAACCTGAGCTGCACTGGAACAAACACCGCCATGGCAAGTGTTCTCAGAATTCATAGCTGACGTCTTCCCCTCGCATGCATCACGTCGACTTCAGATCCAGCTGGAGACATGTGCTCTCAGCCTTTGAAGACTGTCAGGCCTTTGCAAGATCCACGGTGATGTAGGTGAAACTAGATCATTCACTGGCTCACACCATTCACCTCAGGAGGACTCCTGCTTGCCAAAGTGTTTTCATGGAAGGGCACATGTGTGTGGCATGTCTCTTTCACCTGCTTGTGGACTTCAGGTACATGAGCTAGGTGTCAACCGTGAAAGTGGAGAGGGACGGGAACAGCACAATTTGCCCCAGTGACAAAGCAGAGAGATGTGTCCTCAGAGCTGCCTGAGAAACAGTCCTGTTGCCGGTCTTCTATTCACCCCAGGATTACCCTGAGAGGTAACCTGAGGCCGAGTGAATTTTCTTGGAAGAACCGGAGTGCGTGCCGTTCCTTGCTAGGTTCTCATCCCAAAGCCTTCTTGGCTAGTCATAAGGAAACTTGCCCGCGTGTTGCAAGGACAGTCCGTGTTTTGGATGATCAGTGCTTCATGAAAAGCACTGTGGTCGCCAACTTTCTCAACCCTGCAGGAATACCCGGGGAGGAACGGAGACTTTGCCCAAAGAAACAGAGTGCTTGCAATGCCTTGCTAGGAGCACATCCAGCACAGGACTTTTATCTATGGCGAATGTCAGCCGAGCGCCAGAGTCAAAGTAAGGTGCAGTGTTTCCACCAGCAGAGTCGCAGTCAGCAGTTTCAAAGAGGCCTTCCCCACTAAAGTGCTGTAAATGCGGGTGTGCCTTTCAAAGTCTGAGGATGCGAGCGTCTGCACCGTATTCCAAGGAAGGTCCCTGTGTACCAAAAGTGGCATCTGTGCCTGCTGAGCACCATCCAGCCACATGGGTCTTTGGACTCTACTGTTTTGTATGCAGGAGGCTGGGCAACAACGTTTTTCCTCCATGGGAGAGCTAGATTTGGAGAGCTTAGAGGAAGCCTGAAGAACACGTTGATACCGGGGCTTCTGGGCAATGCAAGGGGGCCTCATTTTGTAACCCTGAGCTGCTTTTGGAAAACCACCGTGCTTACACGGTGAGTTCTCGGACTTCATACCTGACCTCTTGCTCCCTGAAGCAGCACCAGGACTTTACCTCTAGAGGGAGAAATAGGCAGTCGTCCTCTGAAGGTGGCTAGGCCTTCGGGAGATGTACCATGACCTAGGCGAAACGAAGGCGTTCACTGGCTCGCGCAATTTACTTCAGGAGGAACACTGGCTTTCCAAAGCGCTTTCAGCGAAGAAGTACAGTATGTGACACGGGCCTCCTTTGGTTCCCGGAACGTCAACTACATGAGCTGTGTGGCAACCGTGAAAAGGAGGCCGGACGAGAAAAGCGAAATCTGTCCCGTTGGCAACCCGGAGAGCTGGGTGCTCAGAGCTGCCTGAAAAAGGGTCCTGTTGCCCGTCTTGTACTCACCGTAGGAGTTCCCGGGGAGGCAAAGTGAGGAAGAGTGAGTTTTCTCGCAAGAACGAGGGGGTGTGGGCAGTTCCTCGCTAGGAGCTCATCCCAAAGCCTTCTTGGCTAGTGGTTCGGAAACCTGCCCGCATGCTGCCAAAGGAAAGTCCTCGAGAGCCGTGAAAAGTGTTGGGAGTGCAGCTCTGTCTGAGAAGCCTTAGTGAAGGTACTGCTTTAACACTGGTAGGCCTCTCAGGACTGCAGGGTCTCTCGCGCCTGGACCCAGGTCATGGAAGAACACGGTGTACCCAAAGTGTCAACTGCGGCTTCTGAGTGAGCTCCAGCCACATGGGTCGTTGGCCTCCACTCTGTGCATGCAGAGGGCAGGGCAACACACGGCCTGCTCCGGCGGAGAGCCAGACCTCCACCTCTGGAAACCAGTCTTGGTAACAGAGTGGGGGCCGGTGTCATGAGCAATGCATGTCACACTCCCGGCTTAGATATTAGCTGCCCTGAATCATATCCGGAGAGTAACATTGATTGTATGAACTCAAAGCTGACGACCCTTCACCTCGAGCAGAAATGTGACTTTACAACCAGTCTGATATGATGGACCCCTCTCCCGAAGCACTGCTGGGCGATTGAAAGTTCCAAAGTCGACATCGCCTGACTGAAGCACTGTGGTGACTAGGCACGTCACCTCGCGCAGAACCTCTGCTTACAAAAGGGTCCTCACAGGAGCGCCTAGTGTGTCGCATGGCTCTCTCGTAGCTGGGCAGAAGGTGCTGCTCCACAGGCTGGCTTTGCACGTAGAAACTGGATCCTGAGGGCTAAAGCATTCTTTGCCCCTTTGGAAGCAGGAGGCTTGGGGCGAGAAAACTGAACGAAAGGCACGGGGTGGCGCCCATGTTGGACACCCTGCAGGAATTGCCCGGGAGGACGAGTGAGTTTTCTCGAAAGAAACAGTGCGCCTGCCGTTCCTTGCCAGGAGCTCGTGCAGCAGACTGCTTCAGCTAAGGCGAATGTCGACTGAGCGGCACACTCAAAGTAAGGGGCAGTGTTTCCATCAGCAAAGTTGGTGGTCACAAGTAGACCCGAGGCTTTCACCACTGAAGTGCTGTAATGCTGGTGTGCCTTTCACATATCTGAGGACGCTCACGTCTGCACCAGTTTCCGAGGAAAATCACTGTGTACCCAAAGTGTCATCTGTGCCTTCTGAGCAACCTCATGCCGCATGATGGTCTTTGGGCTCTACTGTTGGTATGCAGAAGGCCAGGCAGCAATGTGTTTCCTCCATCGGGGAGCCAGATAGCCACAGCATGGAAGAATCCTCAGGACGAGTTTTCTCCCTGGTCTTCTGGGCAATGCAAGGGGACCCCAGTTTGTAAACCTGAGCTGCACTGGAACAAACACCGCCATGGCAAGTGTTCTCAGAATTCATAGCTGACGTCTTCCCCTCGCATGCATCACGTCGACTTCAGATCCAGCTGGAGACATGTGCTCTCAGCCTTTGAAGACTGTCAGGCCTTTGCAAGATCCACGGTGATGTAGGTGAAACTAGATCATTCACTGGCTCACACCATTCACCTCAGGAGGACTCCTGCTTGCCAAAGTGTTTTCATGGAAGGGCACATGTGTGTGGCATGTCTCTTTCACCTGCTTGTGGACTTCAGGTACATGAGCTAGGTGTCAACCGTGAAAGTGGAGAGGGACGGGAACAGCACAATTTGCCCCAGTGACAAAGCAGAGAGATGTGTCCTCAGAGCTGCCTGAGAAACAGTCCTGTTGCCGGTCTTCTATTCACCCCAGGATTACCCTGAGAGGTAACCTGAGGCCGAGTGAATTTTCTTGGAAGAACCGGAGTGCGTGCCGTTCCTTGCTAGGTTCTCATCCCAAAGCCTTCTTGGCTAGTCATAAGGAAACTTGCCCGCGTGTTGCAAGGACAGTCCGTGTTTTGGATGATCAGTGCTTCATGAAAAGCACTGTGGTCGCCAACTTTCTCAACCCTGCAGGAATACCCGGGGAGGAACGGAGACTTTGCCCAAAGAAACAGAGTGCTTGCAATGCCTTGCTAGGAGCACATCCAGCACAGGACTTTTATCTATGGCGAATGTCAGCCGAGCGCCAGAGTCAAAGTAAGGTGCAGTGTTTCCACCAGCAGAGTCGCAGTCAGCAGTTTCAAAGAGGCCTTCCCCACTAAAGTGCTGTAAATGCGGGTGTGCCTTTCAAAGTCTGAGGATGCGAGCGTCTGCACCGTATTCCAAGGAAGGTCCCTGTGTACCAAAAGTGGCATCTGTGCCTGCTGAGCACCATCCAGCCACATGGGTCTTTGGACTCTACTGTTTTGTATGCAGGAGGCTGGGCAACAACGTTTTTCCTCCATGGGAGAGCTAGATTTGGAGAGCTTAGAGGAAGCCTGAAGAACACGTTGATACCGGGGCTTCTGGGCAATGCAAGGGGGCCTCATTTTGTAACCCTGAGCTGCTTTTGGAAAACCACCGTGCTTACACGGTGAGTTCTCGGACTTCATACCTGACCTCTTGCTCCCTGAAGCAGCACCAGGACTTTACCTCTAGAGGGAGAAATAGGCAGTCGTCCTCTGAAGGTGGCTAGGCCTTCGGGAGATGTACCATGACCTAGGCGAAACGAAGGCGTTCACTGGCTCGCGCAATTTACTTCAGGAGGAACACTGGCTTTCCAAAGCGCTTTCAGCGAAGAAGTACAGTATGTGACACGGGCCTCCTTTGGTTCCCGGAACGTCAACTACATGAGCTGTGTGGCAACCGTGAAAAGGAGGCCGGACGAGAAAAGCGAAATCTGTCCCGTTGGCAACCCGGAGAGCTGGGTGCTCAGAGCTGCCTGAAAAAGGGTCCTGTTGCCCGTCTTGTACTCACCGTAGGAGTTCCCGGGGAGGCAAAGTGAGGAAGAGTGAGTTTTCTCGCAAGAACGAGGGGGTGTGGGCAGTTCCTCGCTAGGAGCTCATCCCAAAGCCTTCTTGGCTAGTGGTTCGGAAACCTGCCCGCATGCTGCCAAAGGAAAGTCCTCGAGAGCCGTGAAAAGTGTTGGGAGTGCAGCTCTGTCTGAGAAGCCTTAGTGAAGGTACTGCTTTAACACTGGTAGGCCTCTCAGGACTGCAGGGTCTCTCGCGCCTGGACCCAGGTCATGGAAGAACACGGTGTACCCAAAGTGTCAACTGCGGCTTCTGAGTGAGCTCCAGCCACATGGGTCGTTGGCCTCCACTCTGTGCATGCAGAGGGCAGGGCAACACACGGCCTGCTCCGGCGGAGAGCCAGACCTCCACCTCTGGAAACCAGTCTTGGTAACAGAGTGGGGGCCGGTGTCATGAGCAATGCATGTCACACTCCCGGCTTAGATATTAGCTGCCCTGAATCATATCCGGAGAGTAACATTGATTGTATGAACTCAAAGCTGACGACCCTTCACCTCGAGCAGAAATGTGACTTTACAACCAGTCTGATATGATGGACCCCTCTCCCGAAGCACTGCTGGGCGATTGAAAGTTCCAAAGTCGACATCGCCTGACTGAAGCACTGTGGTGACTAGGCACGTCACCTCGCGCAGAACCTCTGCTTACAAAAGGGTCCTCACAGGAGCGCCTAGTGTGTCGCATGGCTCTCTCGTAGCTGGGCAGAAGGTGCTGCTCCACAGGCTGGCTTTGCACGTAGAAACTGGATCCTGAGGGCTAAAGCATTCTTTGCCCCTTTGGAAGCAGGAGGCTTGGGGCGAGAAAACTGAACGAAAGGCACGGGGTGGCGCCCATGTTGGACACCCTGCAGGAATTGCCCGGGAGGACGAGTGAGTTTTCTCGAAAGAAACAGTGCGCCTGCCGTTCCTTGCCAGGAGCTCGTGCAGCAGACTGCTTCAGCTAAGGCGAATGTCGACTGAGCGGCACACTCAAAGTAAGGGGCAGTGTTTCCATCAGCAAAGTTGGTGGTCACAAGTAGACCCGAGGCTTTCACCACTGAAGTGCTGTAATGCTGGTGTGCCTTTCACATATCTGAGGACGCTCACGTCTGCACCAGTTTCCGAGGAAAATCACTGTGTACCCAAAGTGTCATCTGTGCCTTCTGAGCAACCTCATGCCGCATGATGGTCTTTGGGCTCTACTGTTGGTATGCAGAAGGCCAGGCAGCAATGTGTTTCCTCCATCGGGGAGCCAGATAGCCACAGCATGGAAGAATCCTCAGGACGAGTTTTCTCCCTGGTCTTCTGGGCAATGCAAGGGGACCCCAGTTTGTAAACCTGAGCTGCACTGGAACAAACACCGCCATGGCAAGTGTTCTCAGAATTCATAGCTGACGTCTTCCCCTCGCATGCATCACGTCGACTTCAGATCCAGCTGGAGACATGTGCTCTCAGCCTTTGAAGACTGTCAGGCCTTTGCAAGATCCACGGTGATGTAGGTGAAACTAGAACATTCACTGGCTCACACCATTCACCTCAGGAGGACTCCTGCTTGCCAAAGTGTTTTCATGGAAGGGCACATGTGTGTGGCATGTCTCTTTCACCTGCTTGTGGACTTCAGGTACATGAGCTAGGTGTCAACCGTGAAAGTGGAGAGGGACGGGAACAGCACAATTTGCCCCAGTGACAAAGCAGAGAGATGTGTCCTCAGAGCTGCCTGAGAAACAGTCCTGTTGCCGGTCTTCTATTCACCCCAGGATTACCCTGAGAGGTAACCTGAGGCCGAGTGAATTTTCTTGGAAGAACCGGAGTGCGTGCCGTTCCTTGCTAGGTTCTCATCCCAAAGCCTTCTTGGCTAGTCATAAGGAAACTTGCCCGCGTGTTGCAAGGACAGTCCGTGTTTTGGATGATCAGTGCTTCATGAAAAGCACTGTGGTCGCCAACTTTCTCAACCCTGCAGGAATACCCGGGGAGGAACGGAGACTTTGCCCAAAGAAACAGAGTGCTTGCAATGCCTTGCTAGGAGCACATCCAGCACAGGACTTTTATCTATGGCGAATGTCAGCCGAGCGCCAGAGTCAAAGTAAGGTGCAGTGTTTCCACCAGCAGAGTCGCAGTCAGCAGTTTCAAAGAGGCCTTCCCCACTAAAGTGCTGTAAATGCGGGTGTGCCTTTCAAAGTCTGAGGATGCGAGCGTCTGCACCGTATTCCAAGGAAGGTCCCTGTGTACCAAAAGTGGCATCTGTGCCTGCTGAGCACCATCCAGCCACATGGGTCTTTGGACTCTACTGTTTTGTATGCAGGAGGCTGGGCAACAACGTTTTTCCTCCATGGGAGAGCTAGATTTGGAGAGCTTAGAGGAAGCCTGAAGAACACGTTGATACCGGGGCTTCTGGGCAATGCAAGGGGGCCTCATTTTGTAACCCTGAGCTGCTTTTGGAAAACCACCGTGCTTACACGGTGAGTTCTCGGACTTCATACCTGACCTCTTGCTCCCTGAAGCAGCACCAGGACTTTACCTCTAGAGGGAGAAATAGGCAGTCGTCCTCTGAAGGTGGCTAGGCCTTCGGGAGATGTACCATGACCTAGGCGAAACGAAGGCGTTCACTGGCTCGCGCAATTTACTTCAGGAGGAACACTGGCTTTCCAAAGCGCTTTCAGCGAAGAAGTACAGTATGTGACACGGGCCTCCTTTGGTTCCCGGAACGTCAACTACATGAGCTGTGTGGCAACCGTGAAAAGGAGGCCGGACGAGAAAAGCGAAATCTGTCCCGTTGGCAACCCGGAGAGCTGGGTGCTCAGAGCTGCCTGAAAAAGGGTCCTGTTGCCCGTCTTGTACTCACCGTAGGAGTTCCCGGGGAGGCAAAGTGAGGAAGAGTGAGTTTTCTCGCAAGAACGAGGGGGTGTGGGCAGTTCCTCGCTAGGAGCTCATCCCAAAGCCTTCTTGGCTAGTGGTTCGGAAACCTGCCCGCATGCTGCCAAAGGAAAGTCCTCGAGAGCCGTGAAAAGTGTTGGGAGTGCAGCTCTGTCTGAGAAGCCTTAGTGAAGGTACTGCTTTAACACTGGTAGGCCTCTCAGGACTGCAGGGTCTCTCGCGCCTGGACCCAGGTCATGGAAGAACACGGTGTACCCAAAGTGTCAACTGCGGCTTCTGAGTGAGCTCCAGCCACATGGGTCGTTGGCCTCCACTCTGTGCATGCAGAGGGCAGGGCAACACACGGCCTGCTCCGGCGGAGAGCCAGACCTCCACCTCTGGAAACCAGTCTTGGTAACAGAGTGGGGGCCGGTGTCATGAGCAATGCATGTCACACTCCCGGCTTAGATATTAGCTGCCCTGAATCATATCCGGAGAGTAACATTGATTGTATGAACTCAAAGCTGACGACCCTTCACCTCGAGCAGAAATGTGACTTTACAACCAGTCTGATATGATGGACCCCTCTCCCGAAGCACTGCTGGGCGATTGAAAGTTCCAAAGTCGACATCGCCTGACTGAAGCACTGTGGTGACTAGGCACGTCACCTCGCGCAGAACCTCTGCTTACAAAAGGGTCCTCACAGGAGCGCCTAGTGTGTCGCATGGCTCTCTCGTAGCTGGGCAGAAGGTGCTGCTCCACAGGCTGGCTTTGCACGTAGAAACTGGATCCTGAGGGCTAAAGCATTCTTTGCCCCTTTGGAAGCAGGAGGCTTGGGGCGAGAAAACTGAACGAAAGGCACGGGGTGGCGCCCATGTTGGACACCCTGCAGGAATTGCCCGGGAGGACGAGTGAGTTTTCTCGAAAGAAACAGTGCGCCTGCCGTTCCTTGCCAGGAGCTCGTGCAGCAGACTGCTTCAGCTAAGGCGAATGTCGACTGAGCGGCACACTCAAAGTAAGGGGCAGTGTTTCCATCAGCAAAGTTGGTGGTCACAAGTAGACCCGAGGCTTTCACCACTGAAGTGCTGTAATGCTGGTGTGCCTTTCACATATCTGAGGACGCTCACGTCTGCACCAGTTTCCGAGGAAAATCACTGTGTACCCAAAGTGTCATCTGTGCCTTCTGAGCAACCTCATGCCGCATGATGGTCTTTGGGCTCTACTGTTGGTATGCAGAAGGCCAGGCAGCAATGTGTTTCCTCCATCGGGGAGCCAGATAGCCACAGCATGGAAGAATCCTCAGGACGAGTTTTCTCCCTGGTCTTCTGGGCAATGCAAGGGGACCCCAGTTTGTAAACCTGAGCTGCACTGGAACAAACACCGCCATGGCAAGTGTTCTCAGAATTCATAGCTGACGTCTTCCCCTCGCATGCATCACGTCGACTTCAGATCCAGCTGGAGACATGTGCTCTCAGCCTTTGAAGACTGTCAGGCCTTTGCAAGATCCACGGTGATGTAGGTGAAACTAGATCATTCACTGGCTCACACCATTCACCTCAGGAGGACTCCTGCTTGCCAAAGTGTTTTCATGGAAGGGCACATGTGTGTGGCATGTCTCTTTCACCTGCTTGTGGACTTCAGGTACATGAGCTAGGTGTCAACCGTGAAAGTGGAGAGGGACGGGAACAGCACAATTTGCCCCAGTGACAAAGCAGAGAGATGTGTCCTCAGAGCTGCCTGAGAAACAGTCCTGTTGCCGGTCTTCTATTCACCCCAGGATTACCCTGAGAGGTAACCTGAGGCCGAGTGAATTTTCTTGGAAGAACCGGAGTGCGTGCCGTTCCTTGCTAGGTTCTCATCCCAAAGCCTTCTTGGCTAGTCATAAGGAAACTTGCCCGCGTGTTGCAAGGACAGTCCGTGTTTTGGATGATCAGTGCTTCATGAAAAGCACTGTGGTCGCCAACTTTCTCAACCCTGCAGGAATACCCGGGGAGGAACGGAGACTTTGCCCAAAGAAACAGAGTGCTTGCAATGCCTTGCTAGGAGCACATCCAGCACAGGACTTTTATCTATGGCGAATGTCAGCCGAGCGCCAGAGTCAAAGTAAGGTGCAGTGTTTCCACCAGCAGAGTCGCAGTCAGCAGTTTCAAAGAGGCCTTCCCCACTAAAGTGCTGTAAATGCGGGTGTGCCTTTCAAAGTCTGAGGATGCGAGCGTCTGCACCGTATTCCAAGGAAGGTCCCTGTGTACCAAAAGTGGCATCTGTGCCTGCTGAGCACCATCCAGCCACATGGGTCTTTGGACTCTACTGTTTTGTATGCAGGAGGCTGGGCAACAACGTTTTTCCTCCATGGGAGAGCTAGATTTGGAGAGCTTAGAGGAAGCCTGAAGAACACGTTGATACCGGGGCTTCTGGGCAATGCAAGGGGGCCTCATTTTGTAACCCTGAGCTGCTTTTGGAAAACCACCGTGCTTACACGGTGAGTTCTCGGACTTCATACCTGACCTCTTGCTCCCTGAAGCAGCACCAGGACTTTACCTCTAGAGGGAGAAATAGGCAGTCGTCCTCTGAAGGTGGCTAGGCCTTCGGGAGATGTACCATGACCTAGGCGAAACGAAGGCGTTCACTGGCTCGCGCAATTTACTTCAGGAGGAACACTGGCTTTCCAAAGCGCTTTCAGCGAAGAAGTACAGTATGTGACACGGGCCTCCTTTGGTTCCCGGAACGTCAACTACATGAGCTGTGTGGCAACCGTGAAAAGGAGGCCGGACGAGAAAAGCGAAATCTGTCCCGTTGGCAACCCGGAGAGCTGGGTGCTCAGAGCTGCCTGAAAAAGGGTCCTGTTGCCCGTCTTGTACTCACCGTAGGAGTTCCCGGGGAGGCAAAGTGAGGAAGAGTGAGTTTTCTCGCAAGAACGAGGGGGTGTGGGCAGTTCCTCGCTAGGAGCTCATCCCAAAGCCTTCTTGGCTAGTGGTTCGGAAACCTGCCCGCATGCTGCCAAAGGAAAGTCCTCGAGAGCCGTGAAAAGTGTTGGGAGTGCAGCTCTGTCTGAGAAGCCTTAGTGAAGGTACTGCTTTAACACTGGTAGGCCTCTCAGGACTGCAGGGTCTCTCGCGCCTGGACCCAGGTCATGGAAGAACACGGTGTACCCAAAGTGTCAACTGCGGCTTCTGAGTGAGCTCCAGCCACATGGGTCGTTGGCCTCCACTCTGTGCATGCAGAGGGCAGGGCAACACACGGCCTGCTCCGGCGGAGAGCCAGACCTCCACCTCTGGAAACCAGTCTTGGTAACAGAGTGGGGGCCGGTGTCATGAGCAATGCATGTCACACTCCCGGCTTAGATATTAGCTGCCCTGAATCATATCCGGAGAGTAACATTGATTGTATGAACTCAAAGCTGACGACCCTTCACCTCGAGCAGAAATGTGACTTTACAACCAGTCTGATATGATGGACCCCTCTCCCGAAGCACTGCTGGGCGATTGAAAGTTCCAAAGTCGACATCGCCTGACTGAAGCACTGTGGTGACTAGGCACGTCACCTCGCGCAGAACCTCTGCTTACAAAAGGGTCCTCACAGGAGCGCCTAGTGTGTCGCATGGCTCTCTCGTAGCTGGGCAGAAGGTGCTGCTCCACAGGCTGGCTTTGCACGTAGAAACTGGATCCTGAGGGCTAAAGCATTCTTTGCCCCTTTGGAAGCAGGAGGCTTGGGGCGAGAAAACTGAACGAAAGGCACGGGGTGGCGCCCATGTTGGACACCCTGCAGGAATTGCCCGGGAGGACGAGTGAGTTTTCTCGAAAGAAACAGTGCGCCTGCCGTTCCTTGCCAGGAGCTCGTGCAGCAGACTGCTTCAGCTAAGGCGAATGTCGACTGAGCGGCACACTCAAAGTAAGGGGCAGTGTTTCCATCAGCAAAGTTGGTGGTCACAAGTAGACCCGAGGCTTTCACCACTGAAGTGCTGTAATGCTGGTGTGCCTTTCACATATCTGAGGACGCTCACGTCTGCACCAGTTTCCGAGGAAAATCACTGTGTACCCAAAGTGTCATCTGTGCCTTCTGAGCAACCTCATGCCGCATGATGGTCTTTGGGCTCTACTGTTGGTATGCAGAAGGCCAGGCAGCAATGTGTTTCCTCCATCGGGGAGCCAGATAGCCACAGCATGGAAGAATCCTCAGGACGAGTTTTCTCCCTGGTCTTCTGGGCAATGCAAGGGGACCCCAGTTTGTAAACCTGAGCTGCACTGGAACAAACACCGCCATGGCAAGTGTTCTCAGAATTCATAGCTGACGTCTTCCCCTCGCATGCATCACGTCGACTTCAGATCCAGCTGGAGACATGTGCTCTCAGCCTTTGAAGACTGTCAGGCCTTTGCAAGATCCACGGTGATGTAGGTGAAACTAGATCATTCACTGGCTCACACCATTCACCTCAGGAGGACTCCTGCTTGCCAAAGTGTTTTCATGGAAGGGCACATGTGTGTGGCATGTCTCTTTCACCTGCTTGTGGACTTCAGGTACATGAGCTAGGTGTCAACCGTGAAAGTGGAGAGGGACGGGAACAGCACAATTTGCCCCAGTGACAAAGCAGAGAGATGTGTCCTCAGAGCTGCCTGAGAAACAGTCCTGTTGCCGGTCTTCTATTCACCCCAGGATTACCCTGAGAGGTAACCTGAGGCCGAGTGAATTTTCTTGGAAGAACCGGAGTGCGTGCCGTTCCTTGCTAGGTTCTCATCCCAAAGCCTTCTTGGCTAGTCATAAGGAAACTTGCCCGCGTGTTGCAAGGACAGTCCGTGTTTTGGATGATCAGTGCTTCATGAAAAGCACTGTGGTCGCCAACTTTCTCAACCCTGCAGGAATACCCGGGGAGGAACGGAGACTTTGCCCAAAGAAACAGAGTGCTTGCAATGCCTTGCTAGGAGCACATCCAGCACAGGACTTTTATCTATGGCGAATGTCAGCCGAGCGCCAGAGTCAAAGTAAGGTGCAGTGTTTCCACCAGCAGAGTCGCAGTCAGCAGTTTCAAAGAGGCCTTCCCCACTAAAGTGCTGTAAATGCGGGTGTGCCTTTCAAAGTCTGAGGATGCGAGCGTCTGCACCGTATTCCAAGGAAGGTCCCTGTGTACCAAAAGTGGCATCTGTGCCTGCTGAGCACCATCCAGCCACATGGGTCTTTGGACTCTACTGTTTTGTATGCAGGAGGCTGGGCAACAACGTTTTTCCTCCATGGGAGAGCTAGATTTGGAGAGCTTAGAGGAAGCCTGAAGAACACGTTGATACCGGGGCTTCTGGGCAATGCAAGGGGGCCTCATTTTGTAACCCTGAGCTGCTTTTGGAAAACCACCGTGCTTACACGGTGAGTTCTCGGACTTCATACCTGACCTCTTGCTCCCTGAAGCAGCACCAGGACTTTACCTCTAGAGGGAGAAATAGGCAGTCGTCCTCTGAAGGTGGCTAGGCCTTCGGGAGATGTACCATGACCTAGGCGAAACGAAGGCGTTCACTGGCTCGCGCAATTTACTTCAGGAGGAACACTGGCTTTCCAAAGCGCTTTCAGCGAAGAAGTACAGTATGTGACACGGGCCTCCTTTGGTTCCCGGAACGTCAACTACATGAGCTGTGTGGCAACCGTGAAAAGGAGGCCGGACGAGAAAAGCGAAATCTGTCCCGTTGGCAACCCGGAGAGCTGGGTGCTCAGAGCTGCCTGAAAAAGGGTCCTGTTGCCCGTCTTGTACTCACCGTAGGAGTTCCCGGGGAGGCAAAGTGAGGAAGAGTGAGTTTTCTCGCAAGAACGAGGGGGTGTGGGCAGTTCCTCGCTAGGAGCTCATCCCAAAGCCTTCTTGGCTAGTGGTTCGGAAACCTGCCCGCATGCTGCCAAAGGAAAGTCCTCGAGAGCCGTGAAAAGTGTTGGGAGTGCAGCTCTGTCTGAGAAGCCTTAGTGAAGGTACTGCTTTAACACTGGTAGGCCTCTCAGGACTGCAGGGTCTCTCGCGCCTGGACCCAGGTCATGGAAGAACACGGTGTACCCAAAGTGTCAACTGCGGCTTCTGAGTGAGCTCCAGCCACATGGGTCGTTGGCCTCCACTCTGTGCATGCAGAGGGCAGGGCAACACACGGCCTGCTCCGGCGGAGAGCCAGACCTCCACCTCTGGAAACCAGTCTTGGTAACAGAGTGGGGGCCGGTGTCATGAGCAATGCATGTCACACTCCCGGCTTAGATATTAGCTGCCCTGAATCATATCCGGAGAGTAACATTGATTGTATGAACTCAAAGCTGACGACCCTTCACCTCGAGCAGAAATGTGACTTTACAACCAGTCTGATATGATGGACCCCTCTCCCGAAGCACTGCTGGGCGATTGAAAGTTCCAAAGTCGACATCGCCTGACTGAAGCACTGTGGTGACTAGGCACGTCACCTCGCGCAGAACCTCTGCTTACAAAAGGGTCCTCACAGGAGCGCCTAGTGTGTCGCATGGCTCTCTCGTAGCTGGGCAGAAGGTGCTGCTCCACAGGCTGGCTTTGCACGTAGAAACTGGATCCTGAGGGCTAAAGCATTCTTTGCCCCTTTGGAAGCAGGAGGCTTGGGGCGAGAAAACTGAACGAAAGGCACGGGGTGGCGCCCATGTTGGACACCCTGCAGGAATTGCCCGGGAGGACGAGTGAGTTTTCTCGAAAGAAACAGTGCGCCTGCCGTTCCTTGCCAGGAGCTCGTGCAGCAGACTGCTTCAGCTAAGGCGAATGTCGACTGAGCGGCACACTCAAAGTAAGGGGCAGTGTTTCCATCAGCAAAGTTGGTGGTCACAAGTAGACCCGAGGCTTTCACCACTGAAGTGCTGTAATGCTGGTGTGCCTTTCACATATCTGAGGACGCTCACGTCTGCACCAGTTTCCGAGGAAAATCACTGTGTACCCAAAGTGTCATCTGTGCCTTCTGAGCAACCTCATGCCGCATGATGGTCTTTGGGCTCTACTGTTGGTATGCAGAAGGCCAGGCAGCAATGTGTTTCCTCCATCGGGGAGCCAGATAGCCACAGCATGGAAGAATCCTCAGGACGAGTTTTCTCCCTGGTCTTCTGGGCAATGCAAGGGGACCCCAGTTTGTAAACCTGAGCTGCACTGGAACAAACACCGCCATGGCAAGTGTTCTCAGAATTCATAGCTGACGTCTTCCCCTCGCATGCATCACGTCGACTTCAGATCCAGCTGGAGACATGTGCTCTCAGCCTTTGAAGACTGTCAGGCCTTTGCAAGATCCACGGTGATGTAGGTGAAACTAGATCATTCACTGGCTCACACCATTCACCTCAGGAGGACTCCTGCTTGCCAAAGTGTTTTCATGGAAGGGCACATGTGTGTGGCATGTCTCTTTCACCTGCTTGTGGACTTCAGGTACATGAGCTAGGTGTCAACCGTGAAAGTGGAGAGGGACGGGAACAGCACAATTTGCCCCAGTGACAAAGCAGAGAGATGTGTCCTCAGAGCTGCCTGAGAAACAGTCCTGTTGCCGGTCTTCTATTCACCCCAGGATTACCCTGAGAGGTAACCTGAGGCCGAGTGAATTTTCTTGGAAGAACCGGAGTGCGTGCCGTTCCTTGCTAGGTTCTCATCCCAAAGCCTTCTTGGCTAGTCATAAGGAAACTTGCCCGCGTGTTGCAAGGACAGTCCGTGTTTTGGATGATCAGTGCTTCATGAAAAGCACTGTGGTCGCCAACTTTCTCAACCCTGCAGGAATACCCGGGGAGGAACGGAGACTTTGCCCAAAGAAACAGAGTGCTTGCAATGCCTTGCTAGGAGCACATCCAGCACAGGACTTTTATCTATGGCGAATGTCAGCCGAGCGCCAGAGTCAAAGTAAGGTGCAGTGTTTCCACCAGCAGAGTCGCAGTCAGCAGTTTCAAAGAGGCCTTCCCCACTAAAGTGCTGTAAATGCGGGTGTGCCTTTCAAAGTCTGAGGATGCGAGCGTCTGCACCGTATTCCAAGGAAGGTCCCTGTGTACCAAAAGTGGCATCTGTGCCTGCTGAGCACCATCCAGCCACATGGGTCTTTGGACTCTACTGTTTTGTATGCAGGAGGCTGGGCAACAACGTTTTTCCTCCATGGGAGAGCTAGATTTGGAGAGCTTAGAGGAAGCCTGAAGAACACGTTGATACCGGGGCTTCTGGGCAATGCAAGGGGGCCTCATTTTGTAACCCTGAGCTGCTTTTGGAAAACCACCGTGCTTACACGGTGAGTTCTCGGACTTCATACCTGACCTCTTGCTCCCTGAAGCAGCACCAGGACTTTACCTCTAGAGGGAGAAATAGGCAGTCGTCCTCTGAAGGTGGCTAGGCCTTCGGGAGATGTACCATGACCTAGGCGAAACGAAGGCGTTCACTGGCTCGCGCAATTTACTTCAGGAGGAACACTGGCTTTCCAAAGCGCTTTCAGCGAAGAAGTACAGTATGTGACACGGGCCTCCTTTGGTTCCCGGAACGTCAACTACATGAGCTGTGTGGCAACCGTGAAAAGGAGGCCGGACGAGAAAAGCGAAATCTGTCCCGTTGGCAACCCGGAGAGCTGGGTGCTCAGAGCTGCCTGAAAAAGGGTCCTGTTGCCCGTCTTGTACTCACCGTAGGAGTTCCCGGGGAGGCAAAGTGAGGAAGAGTGAGTTTTCTCGCAAGAACGAGGGGGTGTGGGCAGTTCCTCGCTAGGAGCTCATCCCAAAGCCTTCTTGGCTAGTGGTTCGGAAACCTGCCCGCATGCTGCCAAAGGAAAGTCCTCGAGAGCCGTGAAAAGTGTTGGGAGTGCAGCTCTGTCTGAGAAGCCTTAGTGAAGGTACTGCTTTAACACTGGTAGGCCTCTCAGGACTGCAGGGTCTCTCGCGCCTGGACCCAGGTCATGGAAGAACACGGTGTACCCAAAGTGTCAACTGCGGCTTCTGAGTGAGCTCCAGCCACATGGGTCGTTGGCCTCCACTCTGTGCATGCAGAGGGCAGGGCAACACACGGCCTGCTCCGGCGGAGAGCCAGACCTCCACCTCTGGAAACCAGTCTTGGTAACAGAGTGGGGGCCGGTGTCATGAGCAATGCATGTCACACTCCCGGCTTAGATATTAGCTGCCCTGAATCATATCCGGAGAGTAACATTGATTGTATGAACTCAAAGCTGACGACCCTTCACCTCGAGCAGAAATGTGACTTTACAACCAGTCTGATATGATGGACCCCTCTCCCGAAGCACTGCTGGGCGATTGAAAGTTCCAAAGTCGACATCGCCTGACTGAAGCACTGTGGTGACTAGGCACGTCACCTCGCGCAGAACCTCTGCTTACAAAAGGGTCCTCACAGGAGCGCCTAGTGTGTCGCATGGCTCTCTCGTAGCTGGGCAGAAGGTGCTGCTCCACAGGCTGGCTTTGCACGTAGAAACTGGATCCTGAGGGCTAAAGCATTCTTTGCCCCTTTGGAAGCAGGAGGCTTGGGGCGAGAAAACTGAACGAAAGGCACGGGGTGGCGCCCATGTTGGACACCCTGCAGGAATTGCCCGGGAGGACGAGTGAGTTTTCTCGAAAGAAACAGTGCGCCTGCCGTTCCTTGCCAGGAGCTCGTGCAGCAGACTGCTTCAGCTAAGGCGAATGTCGACTGAGCGGCACACTCAAAGTAAGGGGCAGTGTTTCCATCAGCAAAGTTGGTGGTCACAAGTAGACCCGAGGCTTTCACCACTGAAGTGCTGTAATGCTGGTGTGCCTTTCACATATCTGAGGACGCTCACGTCTGCACCAGTTTCCGAGGAAAATCACTGTGTACCCAAAGTGTCATCTGTGCCTTCTGAGCAACCTCATGCCGCATGATGGTCTTTGGGCTCTACTGTTGGTATGCAGAAGGCCAGGCAGCAATGTGTTTCCTCCATCGGGGAGCCAGATAGCCACAGCATGGAAGAATCCTCAGGACGAGTTTTCTCCCTGGTCTTCTGGGCAATGCAAGGGGACCCCAGTTTGTAAACCTGAGCTGCACTGGAACAAACACCGCCATGGCAAGTGTTCTCAGAATTCATAGCTGACGTCTTCCCCTCGCATGCATCACGTCGACTTCAGATCCAGCTGGAGACATGTGCTCTCAGCCTTTGAAGACTGTCAGGCCTTTGCAAGATCCACGGTGATGTAGGTGAAACTAGAACATTCACTGGCTCACACCATTCACCTCAGGAGGACTCCTGCTTGCCAAAGTGTTTTCATGGAAGGGCACATGTGTGTGGCATGTCTCTTTCACCTGCTTGTGGACTTCAGGTACATGAGCTAGGTGTCAACCGTGAAAGTGGAGAGGGACGGGAACAGCACAATTTGCCCCAGTGACAAAGCAGAGAGATGTGTCCTCAGAGCTGCCTGAGAAACAGTCCTGTTGCCGGTCTTCTATTCACCCCAGGATTACCCTGAGAGGTAACCTGAGGCCGAGTGAATTTTCTTGGAAGAACCGGAGTGCGTGCCGTTCCTTGCTAGGTTCTCATCCCAAAGCCTTCTTGGCTAGTCATAAGGAAACTTGCCCGCGTGTTGCAAGGACAGTCCGTGTTTTGGATGATCAGTGCTTCATGAAAAGCACTGTGGTCGCCAACTTTCTCAACCCTGCAGGAATACCCGGGGAGGAACGGAGACTTTGCCCAAAGAAACAGAGTGCTTGCAATGCCTTGCTAGGAGCACATCCAGCACAGGACTTTTATCTATGGCGAATGTCAGCCGAGCGCCAGGGTCAAAGTAAGGTGCAGTGTTTCCACCAGCAGAGTCGCAGTCAGCAGTTTCAAAGAGGCCTTCCCCACTAAAGTGCTGTAAATGCGGGTGTGCCTTTCAAAGTCTGAGGATGCGAGCGTCTGCACCGTATTCCAAGGAAGGTCCCTGTGTACCAAAAGTGGCATCTGTGCCTGCTGAGCACCATCCAGCCACATGGGTCTTTGGACTCTACTGTTTTGTATGCAGGAGGCTGGGCAACAACGTTTTTCCTCCATGGGAGAGCTAGATTTGGAGAGCTTAGAGGAAGCCTGAAGAACACGTTGATACCGGGGCTTCTGGGCAATGCAAGGGGGCCTCATTTTGTAACCCTGAGCTGCTTTTGGAAAACCACCGTGCTTACACGGTGAGTTCTCGGACTTCATACCTGACCTCTTGCTCCCTGAAGCAGCACCAGGACTTTACCTCTAGAGGGAGAAATAGGCAGTCGTCCTCTGAAGGTGGCTAGGCCTTCGGGAGATGTACCATGACCTAGGCGAAACGAAGGCGTTCACTGGCTCGCGCAATTTACTTCAGGAGGAACACTGGCTTTCCAAAGCGCTTTCAGCGAAGAAGTACAGTATGTGACACGGGCCTCCTTTGGTTCCCGGAAGGTCAACTACATGAGCTGTGTGGCAACCGTGAAAAGGAGGCCGGACGAGAAAAGCGAAATCTGTCCCGTTGGCAACCCGGAGAGCTGGGTGCTCAGAGCTGCCTGAAAAAGGGTCCTGTTGCCCGTCTTGTACTCACCGTAGGAGTTCCCGGGGAGGCAAAGTGAGGAAGAGTGAGTTTTCTCGCAAGAACGAGGGGGTGTGGGCAGTTCCTCGCTAGGAGCTCATCCCAAAGCCTTCTTGGCTAGTGGTTCGGAAACCTGCCCGCATGCTGCCAAAGGAAAGTCCTCGAGAGCCGTGAAAAGTGTTGGGAGTGCAGCTCTGTCTGAGAAGCCTTAGTGAAGGTACTGCTTTAACACTGGTAGGCCTCTCAGGACTGCAGGGTCTCTCGCGCCTGGACCCAGGTCATGGAAGAACACGGTGTACCCGAAGTGTCAACTGCGGCTTCTGAGTGAGCTCCAGCCACATGGGTCGTTGGCCTCCACTCTGTGCATGCAGAGGGCAGGGCAACACACGGCCTGCTCCGGCGGAGAGCCAGACCTCCACCTCTGGAAACCAGTCTTGGTAACAGAGTGGGGGCCGGTGTCATGAGCAATGCATGTCACACTCCCGGCTTAGATATTAGCTGCCCTGAATCATATCCGGAGAGTAACATTGATTGTATGAACTCAAAGCTGACGACCCTTCACCTCGAGCAGAAATGTGACTTTACAACCAGTCTGATATGATGGACCCCTCTCCCGAAGCACTGCTGGGCGATTGAAAGTTCCAAAGTCGACATCGCCTGACTGAAGCACTGTGGTGACTAGGCACGTCACCTCGCGCAGAACCTCTGCTTACAAAAGGGTCCTCACAGGAGCGCCTAGTGTGTCGCATGGCTCTCTCGTAGCTGGGCAGAAGGTGCTGCTCCACAGGCTGGCTTTGCACGTAGAAACTGGATCCTGAGGGCTAAAGCATTCTTTGCCCCTTTGGAAGCAGGAGGCTTGGGGCGAGAAAACTGAACGAAAGGCACGGGGTGGCGCCCATGTTGGACACCCTGCAGGAATTGCCCGGGAGGACGAGTGAGTTTTCTCGAAAGAAACAGTGCGCCTGCCGTTCCTTGCCAGGAGCTCGTGCAGCAGACTGCTTCAGCTAAGGCGAATGTCGACTGAGCGGCACACTCAAAGTAAGGGGCAGTGTTTCCATCAGCAAAGTTGGTGGTCACAAGTAGACCCGAGGCTTTCACCACTGAAGTGCTGTAATGCTGGTGTGCCTTTCACATATCTGAGGACGCTCACGTCTGCACCAGTTTCCGAGGAAAATCACTGTGTACCCAAAGTGTCATCTGTGCCTTCTGAGCAACCTCATGCCGCATGACGGTCTTTGGGCTCTACTGTTGGTATGCAGAAGGCCAGGCAGCAATGTGTTTCCTCCATCGGGGAGCCAGATAGCCACAGCATGGAAGAATCCTCAGGACGAGTTTTCTCCCTGGTCTTCTGGGCAATGCAAGGGGACCCCAGTTTGTAAACCTGAGCTGCACTGGAACAAACACCGCCATGGCAAGTGTTCTCAGAATTCATAGCTGACGTCTTCCCCTCGCATGCATCACGTCGACTTCAGATCCAGCTGGAGACATGTGCTCTCAGCCTTTGAAGACTGTCAGGCCTTTGCAAGATCCACGGTGATGTAGGTGAAACTAGATCATTCACTGGCTCACACCATTCACCTCAGGAGGACTCCTGCTTGCCAAAGTGTTTTCATGGAAGGGCACATGTGTGTGGCATGTCTCTTTCACCTGCTTGTGGACTTCAGGTACGTGAGCTAGGTGTCAACCGTGAAAGTGGAGAGGGACGGGAACAGCACAATTTGCCCCAGTGACAAAGCAGAGAGATGTGTCCTCAGAGCTGCCTGAGAAACAGTCCTGTTGCCGGTCTTCTATTCACCCCAGGATTACCCTGAGAGGTAACCTGAGGCCGAGTGAATTTTCTTGGAAGAACCGGAGTGCGTGCCGTTCCTTGCTAGGTTCTCATCCCAAAGCCTTCTTGGCTAGTCATAAGGAAACTTGCCCGCGTGTTGCAAGGAAAGTCCGTGTTTTGGATGATCAGTGCTTCATGAAAAGCACTGTGGTCGCCAACTTTCTCAACCCTGCAGGAATACCCGGGGAGGAACGGAGACTTTGCCCAAAGAAACAGAGTGCTTGCAATGCCTTGCTAGGAGCACATCCAGCACAGGACTTTTATCTATGGCGAATGTCAGCCGAGCGCCAGAGTCAAAGTAAGGTGCAGTGTTTCCACCAGCAGAGTCGCAGTCAGCAGTTTCAAAGAGGCCTTCCCCACTAAAGTGCTGTAAATGCGGGTGTGCCTTTCAAAGTCCGAGGATGCGAGCGTCTGCACCGTATTCCAAGGAAGGTCCCTGTGTACCAAAAGTGGCATCTGTGCCTGCTGAGCACCATCCAGCCACATGGGTCTTTGGACTCTACTGTTTTGTATGCAGGAGGCTGGGCAACAACGTTTTTCCTCCATGGGAGAGCTAGATTTGGAGAGCTTAGAGGAAGCCTGAAGAACACGTTGATACCGGGGCTTCTGGGCAATGCAAGGGGGCCTCATTTTGTAACCCTGAGCTGCTTTTGGAAAACCACCGTGCTTACACGGTGAGTTCTCGGACTTCATACCTGACCTCTTGCTCCCTGAAGCAGCACCAGGACTTTACCTCTAGAGGGAGAAATAGGCAGTCGTCCTCTGAAGGTGGCTAGGCCTTCGGGAGATGTACCATGACCTAGGCGAAACGAAGGCGTTCACTGGCTCGCGCAATTTACTTCAGGAGGAACACTGGCTTTCCAAAGCGCTTTCAGCGAAGAAGTACAGTATGTGACACGGGCCTCCTTTGGTTCCCGGAAGGTCAACTACATGAGCTGTGTGGCAACCGTGAAAAGGAGGCCGGACGAGAAAAGCGAAATCTGTCCCGTTGGCAACCCGGAGAGCTGGGTGCTCAGAGCTGCCTGAAAAAGGGTCCTGTTGCCCGTCTTGTACTCACCGTAGGAGTTCCCGGGGAGGCAAAGTGAGGAAGAGTGAGTTTTCTCGCAAGAACGAGGGGGTGTGGGCAGTTCCTCGCTAGGAGCTCATCCCAAAGCCTTCTTGGCTAGTGGTTCGGAAACCTGCCCGCATGCTGCCAAAGGAAAGTCCTCGAGAGCCGTGAAAAGTGTTGGGAGTGCAGCTCTGTCTGAGAAGCCTTAGTGAAGGTACTGCTTTAACACTGGTAGGCCTCTCAGGACTGCAGGGTCTCTCGCGCCTGGACCCAGGTCATGGAAGAACACGGTGTACCCGAAGTGTCAACTTCGGCTTCTGAGTGAGCTCCAGCCACATGGGTCGTTGGCCTCCACTCTGTGCATGCAGAGGGCAGGGCAACACACGGCCTGCTCCGGCGGAGAGCCAGACCTCCACCTCTGGAAACCAGTCTTGGTAACAGAGTGGGGGCCGGTGTCATGAGCAATGCATGTCACACTCCCGGCTTAGATATTAGCTGCCCGGAATCATATCCGGAGAGTAACATTGATTGTATGAACTCAAAGCTGACGACCCTTCACCTCGAGCAGAAATGTGACTTTACAACCAGTCTGATATGATGGACCCCTCTCCCGAAGCACTGCTGGGCGATTGAAAGTTCCAAAGTCGACAACGCCTGACTGAAGCACTGTGGTGACTAGGCACGTCACCTCGCGCAGAACCTCTGCTTACAAAAGGGTCCTCACAGGAGCGCCTAGTGTGTCGCATGGCTCTCTCGTAGCTGGGCAGAAGGTGCTGCTCCACAGGCTGGCTTTGCACGTAGAAACTGGATCCTGAGGGCTAAAGCATTCTTTGCCCCTTTGGAAGCAGGAGGCTTGGGGCGAGAAAACTGAACGAAAGGCACGGGGTGGCGCCCATGTTGGACACCCTGCAGGAATTGCCCGGGAGGACGAGTGAGTTTTCTCGAAAGAAACAGTGCGCCTGCCGTTCCTTGCCAGGAGCTCGTGCAGCAGACTGCTTCAGCTAAGGCGAATGTCGACTGAGCGGCACACTCAAAGTAAGGGGCAGTGTTTCCATCAGCAAAGTTGGTGGTCACAAGTAGACCCGAGGCTTTCACCACTGAAGTGCTGTAATGCTGGTGTGCCTTTCACATATCTGAGGACGCTCACGTCTGCACCAGTTTCCGAGGAAAATCACTGTGTACCCAAAGTGTCATCTGTGCCTTCTGAGCAACCTCATGCCGCATGACGGTCTTTGGGCTCTACTGTTGGTATGCAGAAGGCCAGGCAGCAATGTGTTTCCTCCATCGGGGAGCCAGATAGCCACAGCATGGAAGAATCCTCAGGACGAGTTTTCTCCCTGGTCTTCTGGGCAATGCAAGGGGACCCCAGTTTGTAAACCTGAGCTGCACTGGAACAAACACCGCCATGGCAAGTGTTCTCAGAATTCATAGCTGACGTCTTCCCCTCGCATGCATCACGTCGACTTCAGATCCAGCTGGAGACATGTGCTCTCAGCCTTTGAAGACTGTCAGGCCTTTGCAAGATCCACGGTGATGTAGGTGAAACTAGATCATTCACTGGCTCACACCATTCACCTCAGGAGGACTCCTGCTTGCCAAAGTGTTTTCATGGAAGGGCACATGTGTGTGGCATGTCTCTTTCACCTGCTTGTGGACTTCAGGTACGTGAGCTAGGTGTCAACCGTGAAAGTGGAGAGGGACGGGAACAGCACAATTTGCCCCAGTGACAAAGCAGAGAGATGTGTCCTCAGAGCTGCCTGAGAAACAGTCCTGTTGCCGGTCTTCTATTCACCCCAGGATTACCCTGAGAGGTAACCTGAGGCCGAGTGAATTTTCTTGGAAGAACCGGAGTGCGTGCCGTTCCTTGCTAGGTTCTCATCCCAAAGCCTTCTTGGCTAGTCATAAGGAAACTTGCCCGCGTGTTGCAAGGAAAGTCCGTGTTTTGGATGATCAGTGCTTCATGAAAAGCACTGTGGTCGCCAACTTTCTCAACCCTGCAGGAATACCCGGGGAGGAACGGAGACTTTGCCCAAAGAAACAGAGTGCTTGCAATGCCTTGCTAGGAGCACATCCAGCACAGGACTTTTATCTATGGCGAATGTCAGCCGAGCGCCAGAGTCAAAGTAAGGTGCAGTGTTTCCACCAGCAGAGTCGCAGTCAGCAGTTTCAAAGAGGCCTTCCCCACTAAAGTGCTGTAAATGCGGGTGTGCCTTTCAAAGTCCGAGGATGCGAGCGTCTGCACCGTATTCCAAGGAAGGTCCCTGTGTACCAAAAGTGGCATCTGTGCCTGCTGAGCACCATCCAGCCACATGGGTCTTTGGACTCTACTGTTTTGTATGCAGGAGGCTGGGCAACAACGTTTTTCCTCCATGGGAGAGCTAGATTTGGAGAGCTTAGAGGAAGCCTGAAGAACACGTTGATACCGGGGCTTCTGGGCAATGCAAGGGGGCCTCATTTTGTAACCCTGAGCTGCTTTTGGAAAACCACCGTGCTTACACGGTGAGTTCTCGGACTTCATACCTGACCTCTTGCTCCCTGAAGCAGCACCAGGACTTTACCTCTAGAGGGAGAAATAGGCAGTCGTCCTCTGAAGGTGGCTAGGCCTTCGGGAGATGTACCATGACCTAGGCGAAACGAAGGCGTTCACTGGCTCGCGCAATTTACTTCAGGAGGAACACTGGCTTTCCAAAGCGCTTTCAGCGAAGAAGTACAGTATGTGACACGGGCCTCCTTTGGTTCCCGGAACGTCAACTACATGAGCTGTGTGGCAACCGTGAAAAGGAGGCCGGACGAGAAAAGCGAAATCTGTCCCGTTGGCAACCCGGAGAGCTGGGTGCTCAGAGCTGCCTGAAAAAGGGTCCTGTTGCCCGTCTTGTACTCACCGTAGGAGTTCCCGGGGAGGCAAAGTGAGGAAGAGTGAGTTTTCTCGCAAGAACGAGGGGGTGTGGGCAGTTCCTCGCTAGGAGCTCATCCCAAAGCCTTCTTGGCTAGTGGTTCGGAAACCTGCCCGCATGCTGCCAAAGGAAAGTCCTCGAGAGCCGTGAAAAGTGTTGGGAGTGCAGCTCTGTCTGAGAAGCCTTAGTGAAGGTACTGCTTTAACACTGGTAGGCCTCTCAGGACTGCAGGGTCTCTCGCGCCTGGACCCAGGTCATGGAAGAACACGGTGTACCCAAAGTGTCAACTGCGGCTTCTGAGTGAGCTCCAGCCACATGGGTCGTTGGCCTCCACTCTGTGCATGCAGAGGGCAGGGCAACACACGGCCTGCTCCGGCGGAGAGCCAGACCTCCACCTCTGGAAACCAGTCTTGGTAACAGAGTGGGGGCCGGTGTCATGAGCAATGCATGTCACACTCCCGGCTTAGATATTAGCTGCCCTGAATCATATCCGGAGAGTAACATTGATTGTATGAACTCAAAGCTGACGACCCTTCACCTCGAGCAGAAATGTGACTTTACAACCAGTCTGATATGATGGACCCCTCTCCCGAAGCACTGCTGGGCGATTGAAAGTTCCAAAGTCGACAACGCCTGACTGAAGCACTGTGGTGACTAGGCACGTCACCTCGCGCAGAACCTCTGCTTACAAAAGGGTCCTCACAGGAGCGCCTAGTGTGTCGCATGGCTCTCTCGTAGCTGGGCAGAAGGTGCTGCTCCACAGGCTGGCTTTGCACGTAGAAACTGGATCCTGAGGGCTAAAGCATTCTTTGCCCCTTTGGAAGCAGGAGGCTTGGGGCGAGAAAACTGAACGAAAGGCACGGGGTGGCGCCCATGTTGGACACCCTGCAGGAATTGCCCGGGAGGACGAGTGAGTTTTCTCGAAAGAAACAGTGCGCCTGCCGTTCCTTGCCAGGAGCTCGTGCAGCAGACTGCTTCAGCTAAGGCGAATGTCGACTGAGCGGCACACTCAAAGTAAGGGGCAGTGTTTCCATCAGCAAAGTTGGTGGTCACAAGTAGACCCGAGGCTTTCACCACTGAAGTGCTGTAATGCTGGTGTGCCTTTCACATATCTGAGGACGCTCACGTCTGCACCAGTTTCCGAGGAAAATCACTGTGTACCCAAAGTGTCATCTGTGCCTTCTGAGCAACCTCATGCCGCATGACGGTCTTTGGGCTCTACTGTTGGTATGCAGAAGGCCAGGCAGCAATGTGTTTCCTCCATCGGGGAGCCAGATAGCCACAGCATGGAAGAATCCTCAGGACGAGTTTTCTCCCTGGTCTTCTGGGCAATGCAAGGGGACCCCAGTTTGTAAACCTGAGCTGCACTGGAACAAACACCGCCATGGCAAGTGTTCTCAGAATTCATAGCTGACGTCTTCCCCTCGCATGCATCACGTCGACTTCAGATCCAGCTGGAGACATGTGCTCTCAGCCTTTGAAGACTGTCAGGCCTTTGCAAGATCCACGGTGATGTAGGTGAAACTAGATCATTCACTGGCTCACACCATTCACCTCAGGAGGACTCCTGCTTGCCAAAGTGTTTTCATGGAAGGGCACATGTGTGTGGCATGTCTCTTTCACCTGCTTGTGGACTTCAGGTACGTGAGCTAGGTGTCAACCGTGAAAGTGGAGAGGGACGGGAACAGCACAATTTGCCCCAGTGACAAAGCAGAGAGATGTGTCCTCAGAGCTGCCTGAGAAACAGTCCTGTTGCCGGTCTTCTATTCACCCCAGGATTACCCTGAGAGGTAACCTGAGGCCGAGTGAATTTTCTTGGAAGAACCGGAGTGCGTGCCGTTCCTTGCTAGGTTCTCATCCCAAAGCCTTCTTGGCTAGTCATAAGGAAACTTGCCCGCGTGTTGCAAGGAAAGTCCGTGTTTTGGATGATCAGTGCTTCATGAAAAGCACTGTGGTCGCCAACTTTCTCAACCCTGCAGGAATACCCGGGGAGGAACGGAGACTTTGCCCAAAGAAACAGAGTGCTTGCAATGCCTTGCTAGGAGCACATCCAGCACAGGACTTTTATCTATGGCGAATGTCAGCCGAGCGCCAGAGTCAAAGTAAGGTGCAGTGTTTCCACCAGCAGAGTCGCAGTCAGCAGTTTCAAAGAGGCCTTCCCCACTAAAGTGCTGTAAATGCGGGTGTGCCTTTCAAAGTCCGAGGATGCGAGCGTCTGCACCGTATTCCAAGGAAGGTCCCTGTGTACCAAAAGTGGCATCTGTGCCTGCTGAGCACCATCCAGCCACATGGGTCTTTGGACTCTACTGTTTTGTATGCAGGAGGCTGGGCAACAACGTTTTTCCTCCATGGGAGAGCTAGATTTGGAGAGCTTAGAGGAAGCCTGAAGAACACGTTGATACCGGGGCTTCTGGGCAATGCAAGGGGGCCTCATTTTGTAACCCTGAGCTGCTTTTGGAAAACCACCGTGCTTACACGGTGAGTTCTCGGACTTCATACCTGACCTCTTGCTCCCTGAAGCAGCACCAGGACTTTACCTCTAGAGGGAGAAATAGGCAGTCGTCCTCTGAAGGTGGCTAGGCCTTCGGGAGATGTACCATGACCTAGGCGAAACGAAGGCGTTCACTGGCTCGCGCAATTTACTTCAGGAGGAACACTGGCTTTCCAAAGCGCTTTCAGCGAAGAAGTACAGTATGTGACACGGGCCTCCTTTGGTTCCCGGAACGTCAACTACATGAGCTGTGTGGCAACCGTGAAAAGGAGGCCGGACGAGAAAAGCGAAATCTGTCCCGTTGGCAACCCGGAGAGCTGGGTGCTCAGAGCTGCCTGAAAAAGGGTCCTGTTGCCCGTCTTGTACTCACCGTAGGAGTTCCCGGGGAGGCAAAGTGAGGAAGAGTGAGTTTTCTCGCAAGAACGAGGGGGTGTGGGCAGTTCCTCGCTAGGAGCTCATCCCAAAGCCTTCTTGGCTAGTGGTTCGGAAACCTGCCCGCATGCTGCCAAAGGAAAGTCCTCGAGAGCCGTGAAAAGTGTTGGGAGTGCAGCTCTGTCTGAGAAGCCTTAGTGAAGGTACTGCTTTAACACTGGTAGGCCTCTCAGGACTGCAGGGTCTCTCGCGCCTGGACCCAGGTCATGGAAGAACACGGTGTACCCAAAGTGTCAACTGCGGCTTCTGAGTGAGCTCCAGCCACATGGGTCGTTGGCCTCCACTCTGTGCATGCAGAGGGCAGGGCAACACACGGCCTGCTCCGGCGGAGAGCCAGACCTCCACCTCTGGAAACCAGTCTTGGTAACAGAGTGGGGGCCGGTGTCATGAGCAATGCATGTCACACTCCCGGCTTAGATATTAGCTGCCCTGAATCATATCCGGAGAGTAACATTGATTGTATGAACTCAAAGCTGACGACCCTTCACCTCGAGCAGAAATGTGACTTTACAACCAGTCTGATATGATGGACCCCTCTCCCGAAGCACTGCTGGGCGATTGAAAGTTCCAAAGTCGACATCGCCTGACTGAAGCACTGTGGTGACTAGGCACGTCACCTCGCGCAGAACCTCTGCTTACAAAAGGGTCCTCACAGGAGCGCCTAGTGTGTCGCATGGCTCTCTCGTAGCTGGGCAGAAGGTGCTGCTCCACAGGCTGGCTTTGCACGTAGAAACTGGATCCTGAGGGCTAAAGCATTCTTTGCCCCTTTGGAAGCAGGAGGCTTGGGGCGAGAAAACTGAACGAAAGGCACGGGGTGGCGCCCATGTTGGACACCCTGCAGGAATTGCCCGGGAGGACGAGTGAGTTTTCTCGAAAGAAACAGTGCGCCTGCCGTTCCTTGCCAGGAGCTCGTGCAGCAGACTGCTTCAGCTAAGGCGAATGTCGACTGAGCGGCACACTCAAAGTAAGGGGCAGTGTTTCCATCAGCAAAGTTGGTGGTCACAAGTAGACCCGAGGCTTTCACCACTGAAGTGCTGTAATGCTGGTGTGCCTTTCACATATCTGAGGACGCTCACGTCTGCACCAGTTTCCGAGGAAAATCACTGTGTACCCAAAGTGTCATCTGTGCCTTCTGAGCAACCTCATGCCGCATGACGGTCTTTGGGCTCTACTGTTGGTATGCAGAAGGCCAGGCAGCAATGTGTTTCCTCCATCGGGGAGCCAGATAGCCACAGCATGGAAGAATCCTCAGGACGAGTTTTCTCCCTGGTCTTCTGGGCAATGCAAGGGGACCCCAGTTTGTAAACCTGAGCTGCACTGGAACAAACTCCGCCATGGCAAGTGTTCTCAGAATTCATAGCTGACGTCTTCCCCTCGCATGCATCACGTCGACTTCAGATCCAGCTGGAGACATGTGCTCTCAGCCTTTGAAGACTGTCAGGCCTTTGCAAGATCCACGGTGATGTAGGTGAAACTAGATCATTCACTGGCTCACACCATTCACCTCAGGAGGACTCCTGCTTGCCAAAGTGTTTTCATGGAAGGGCACATGTGTGTGGCATGTCTCTTTCACCTGCTTGTGGACTTCAGGTACGTGAGCTAGGTGTCAACCGTGAAAGTGGAGAGGGACGGGAACAGCACAATTTGCCCCAGTGACAAAGCAGAGAGATGTGTCCTCAGAGCTGCCTGAGAAACAGTCCTGTTGCCGGTCTTCTATTCACCCCAGGATTACCCTGAGAGGTAACCTGAGGCCGAGTGAATTTTCTTGGAAGAACCGGAGTGCGTGCCGTTCCTTGCTAGGTTCTCATCCCAAAGCCTTCTTGGCTAGTCATAAGGAAACTTGCCCGCGTGTTGCAAGGACAGTCCGTGTTTTGGATGATCAGTGCTTCATGAAAAGCACTGTGGTCGCCAACTTTCTCAACCCTGCAGGAATACCCGGGGAGGAACGGAGACTTTGCCCAAAGAAACAGAGTGCTTGCAATGCCTTGCTAGGAGCACATCCAGCACAGGACTTTTATCTATGGCGAATGTCAGCCGAGCGCCAGAGTCAAAGTAAGGTGCAGTGTTTCCACCAGCAGAGTCGCAGTCAGCAGTTTCAAAGAGGCCTTCCCCACTAAAGTGCTGTAAATGCGGGTGTGCCTTTCAAAGTCCGAGGATGCGAGCGTCTGCACCGTATTCCAAGGAAGGTCCCTGTGTACCAAAAGTGGCATCTGTGCCTGCTGAGCACCATCCAGCCACATGGGTCTTTGGACTCTACTGTTTTGTATGCAGGAGGCTGGGCAACAACGTTTTTCCTCCATGGGAGAGCTAGATTTGGAGAGCTTAGAGGAAGCCTGAAGAACACGTTGATACCGGGGCTTCTGGGCAATGCAAGGGGGCCTCATTTTGTAACCCTGAGCTGCTTTTGGAAAACCACCGTGCTTACACGGTGAGTTCTCGGACTTCATACCTGACCTCTTGCTCCCTGAAGCAGCACCAGGACTTTACCTCTAGAGGGAGAAATAGGCAGTCGTCCTCTGAAGGTGGCTAGGCCTTCGGGAGATGTACCATGACCTAGGCGAAACGAAGGCGTTCACTGGCTCGCGCAATTTACTTCAGGAGGAACACTGGCTTTCCAAAGCGCTTTCAGCGAAGAAGTACAGTATGTGACACGGGCCTCCTTTGGTTCCCGGAACGTCAACTACATGAGCTGTGTGGCAACCGTGAAAAGGAGGCCGGACGAGAAAAGCGAAATCTGTCCCGTTGGCAACCCGGAGAGCTGGGTGCTCAGAGCTGCCTGAAAAAGGGTCCTGTTGCCCGTCTTGTACTCACCGTAGGAGTTCCCGGGGAGGCAAAGTGAGGAAGAGTGAGTTTTCTCGCAAGAACGAGGGGGTGTGGGCAGTTCCTCGCTAGGAGCTCATCCCAAAGCCTTCTTGGCTAGTGGTTCGGAAACCTGCCCGCATGCTGCCAAAGGAAAGTCCTCGAGAGCCGTGAAAAGTGTTGGGAGTGCAGCTCTGTCTGAGAAGCCTTAGTGAAGGTACTGCTTTAACACTGGTAGGCCTCTCAGGACTGCAGGGTCTCTCGCGCCTGGACCCAGGTCATGGAAGAACACGGTGTACCCAAAGTGTCAACTGCGGCTTCTGAGTGAGCTCCAGCCACATGGGTCGTTGGCCTCCACTCTGTGCATGCAGAGGGCAGGGCAACACACGGCCTGCTCCGGCGGAGAGCCAGACCTCCACCTCTGGAAACCAGTCTTGGTAACAGAGTGGGGGCCGGTGTCATGAGCAATGCATGTCACACTCCCGGCTTAGATATTAGCTGCCCTGAATCATATCCGGAGAGTAACATTGATTGTATGAACTCAAAGCTGACGACCCTTCACCTCGAGCAGAAATGTGACTTTACAACCAGTCTGATATGATGGACCCCTCTCCCGAAGCACTGCTGGGCGATTGAAAGTTCCAAAGTCGACAACGCCTGACTGAAGCACTGTGGTGACTAGGCACGTCACCTCGCGCAGAACCTCTGCTTACAAAAGGGTCCTCACAGGAGCGCCTAGTGTGTCGCATGGCTCTCTCGTAGCTGGGCAGAAGGTGCTGCTCCACAGGCTGGCTTTGCACGTAGAAACTGGATCCTGAGGGCTAAAGCATTCTTTGCCCCTTTGGAAGCAGGAGGCTTGGGGCGAGAAAACTGAACGAAAGGCACGGGGTGGCGCCCATGTTGGACACCCTGCAGGAATTGCCCGGGAGGACGAGTGAGTTTTCTCGAAAGAAACAGTGCGCCTGCCGTTCCTTGCCAGGAGCTCGTGCAGCAGACTGCTTCAGCTAAGGCGAATGTCGACTGAGCGGCACACTCAAAGTAAGGGGCAGTGTTTCCATCAGCAAAGTTGGTGGTCACAAGTAGACCCGAGGCTTTCACCACTGAAGTGCTGTAATGCTGGTGTGCCTTTCACATATCTGAGGACGCTCACGTCTGCACCAGTTTCCGAGGAAAATCACTGTGTACCCAAAGTGTCATCTGTGCCTTCTGAGCAACCTCATGCCGCATGACGGTCTTTGGGCTCTACTGTTGGTATGCAGAAGGCCAGGCAGCAATGTGTTTCCTCCATCGGGGAGCCAGATAGCCACAGCATGGAAGAATCCTCAGGACGAGTTTTCTCCCTGGTCTTCTGGGCAATGCAAGGGGACCCCAGTTTGTAAACCTGAGCTGCACTGGAACAAACACCGCCATGGCAAGTGTTCTCAGAATTCATAGCTGACGTCTTCCCCTCGCATGCATCACGTCGACTTCAGATCCAGCTGGAGACATGTGCTCTCAGCCTTTGAAGACTGTCAGGCCTTTGCAAGATCCACGGTGATGTAGGTGAAACTAGATCATTCACTGGCTCACACCATTCACCTCAGGAGGACTCCTGCTTGCCAAAGTGTTTTCATGGAAGGGCACATGTGTGTGGCATGTCTCTTTCACCTGCTTGTGGACTTCAGGTACATGAGCTAGGTGTCAACCGTGAAAGTGGAGAGGGACGGGAACAGCACAATTTGCCCCAGTGACAAAGCAGAGAGATGTGTCCTCAGAGCTGCCTGAGAAACAGTCCTGTTGCCGGTCTTCTATTCACCCCAGGATTACCCTGAGAGGTAACCTGAGGCCGAGTGAATTTTCTTGGAAGAACCGGAGTGCGTGCCGTTCCTTGCTAGGTTCTCATCCCAAAGCCTTCTTGGCTAGTCATAAGGAAACTTGCCCGCGTGTTGCAAGGACAGTCCGTGTTTTGGATGATCAGTGCTTCATGAAAAGCACTGTGGTCGCCAACTTTCTCAACCCTGCAGGAATACCCGGGGAGGAACGGAGACTTTGCCCAAAGAAACAGAGTGCTTGCAATGCCTTGCTAGGAGCACATCCAGCACAGGACTTTTATCTATGGCGAATGTCAGCCGAGCGCCAGAGTCAAAGTAAGGTGCAGTGTTTCCACCAGCAGAGTCGCAGTCAGCAGTTTCAAAGAGGCCTTCCCCACTAAAGTGCTGTAAATGCGGGTGTGCCTTTCAAAGTCCGAGGATGCGAGCGTCTGCACCGTATTCCAAGGAAGGTCCCTGTGTACCAAAAGTGGCATCTGTGCCTGCTGAGCACCATCCAGCCACATGGGTCTTTGGACTCTACTGTTTTGTATGCAGGAGGCTGGGCAACAACGTTTTTCCTCCATGGGAGAGCTAGATTTGGAGAGCTTAGAGGAAGCCTGAAGAACACGTTGATACCGGGGCTTCTGGGCAATGCAAGGGGGCCTCATTTTGTAACCCTGAGCTGCTTTTGGAAAACCACCGTGCTTACACGGTGAGTTCTCGGACTTCATACCTGACCTCTTGCTCCCTGAAGCAGCACCAGGACTTTACCTCTAGAGGGAGAAATAGGCAGTCGTCCTCTGAAGGTGGCTAGGCCTTCGGGAGATGTACCATGACCTAGGCGAAACGAAGGCGTTCACTGGCTCGCGCAATTTACTTCAGGAGGAACACTGGCTTTCCAAAGCGCTTTCAGCGAAGAAGTACAGTATGTGACACGGGCCTCCTTTGGTTCCCGGAACGTCAACTACATGAGCTGTGTGGCAACCGTGAAAAGGAGGCCGGACGAGAAAAGCGAAATCTGTCCCGTTGGCAACCCGGAGAGCTGGGTGCTCAGAGCTGCCTGAAAAAGGGTCCTGTTGCCCGTCTTGTACTCACCGTAGGAGTTCCCGGGGAGGCAAAGTGAGGAAGAGTGAGTTTTCTCGCAAGAACGAGGGGGTGTGGGCAGTTCCTCGCTAGGAGCTCATCCCAAAGCCTTCTTGGCTAGTGGTTCGGAAACCTGCCCGCATGCTGCCAAAGGAAAGTCCTCGAGAGCCGTGAAAAGTGTTGGGAGTGCAGCTCTGTCTGAGAAGCCTTAGTGAAGGTACTGCTTTAACACTGGTAGGCCTCTCAGGACTGCAGGGTCTCTCGCGCCTGGACCCAGGTCATGGAAGAACACGGTGTACCCAAAGTGTCAACTGCGGCTTCTGAGTGAGCTCCAGCCACATGGGTCGTTGGCCTCCACTCTGTGCATGCAGAGGGCAGGGCAACACACGGCCTGCTCCGGCGGAGAGCCAGACCTCCACCTCTGGAAACCAGTCTTGGTAACAGAGTGGGGGCCGGTGTCATGAGCAATGCATGTCACACTCCCGGCTTAGATATTAGCTGCCCTGAATCATATCCGGAGAGTAACATTGATTGTATGAACTCAAAGCTGACGACCCTTCACCTCGAGCAGAAATGTGACTTTACAACCAGTCTGATATGATGGATCCCTCTCCCGAAGCACTGCTGGGCGATTGAAAGTTCCAAAGTCGACAACGCCTGACTGAAGCACTGTGGTGACTAGGCACGTCACCTCGCGCAGAACCTCTGCTTACAAAAGGGTCCTCACAGGAGCGCCTAGTGTGTCGCATGGCTCTCTCGTAGCTGGGCAGAAGGTGCTGCTCCACAGGCTGGCTTTGCACGTAGAAACTGGATCCTGAGGGCTAAAGCATTCTTTGCCCCTTTGGAAGCAGGAGGCTTGGGGCGAGAAAACTGAACGAAAGGCACGGGGTGGCGCCCATGTTGGACACCCTGCAGGAATTGCCCGGGAGGACGAGTGAGTTTTCTCGAAAGAAACAGTGCGCCTGCCGTTCCTTGCCAGGAGCTCGTGCAGCAGACTGCTTCAGCTAAGGCGAATGTCGACTGAGCGGCACACTCAAAGTAAGGGGCAGTGTTTCCATCAGCAAAGTTGGTGGTCACAAGTAGACCCGAGGCTTTCACCACTGAAGTGCTGTAATGCTGGTGTGCCTTTCACATATCTGAGGACGCTCACGTCTGCACCAGTTTCCGAGGAAAATCACTGTGTACCCAAAGTGTCATCTGTGCCTTCTGAGCAACCTCATGCCGCATGACGGTCTTTGGGCTCTACTGTTGGTATGCAGAAGGCCAGGCAGCAATGTGTTTCCTCCATCGGGGAGCCAGATAGCCACAGCATGGAAGAATCCTCAGGACGAGTTTTCTCCCTGGTCTTCTGGGCAATGCAAGGGGACCCCAGTTTGTAAACCTGAGCTGCACTGGAACAAACACCGCCATGGCAAGTGTTCTCAGAATTCATAGCTGACGTCTTCCCCTCGCATGCATCACGTCGACTTCAGATCCAGCTGGAGACATGTGCTCTCAGCCTTTGAAGACTGTCAGGCCTTTGCAAGATCCACGGTGATGTAGGTGAAACTAGATCATTCACTGGCTCACACCATTCACCTCAGGAGGACTCCTGCTTGCCAAAGTGTTTTCATGGAAGGGCACATGTGTGTGGCATGTCTCTTTCACCTGCTTGTGGACTTCAGGTACATGAGCTAGGTGTCAACCGTGAAAGTGGAGAGGGACGGGAACAGCACAATTTGCCCCAGTGACAAAGCAGAGAGATGTGTCCTCAGAGCTGCCTGAGAAACAGTCCTGTTGCCGGTCTTCTATTCACCCCAGGATTACCCTGAGAGGTAACCTGAGGCCGAGTGAATTTTCTTGGAAGAACCGGAGTGCGTGCCGTTCCTTGCTAGGTTCTCATCCCAAAGCCTTCTTGGCTAGTCATAAGGAAACTTGCCCGCGTGTTGCAAGGACAGTCCGTGTTTTGGATGATCAGTGCTTCATGAAAAGCACTGTGGTCGCCAACTTTCTCAACCCTGCAGGAATACCCGGGGAGGAACGGAGACTTTGCCCAAAGAAACAGAGTGCTTGCAATGCCTTGCTAGGAGCACATCCAGCACAGGACTTTTATCTATGGCGAATGTCAGCCGAGCGCCAGAGTCAAAGTAAGGTGCAGTGTTTCCACCAGCAGAGTCGCAGTCAGCAGTTTCAAAGAGGCCTTCCCCACTAAAGTGCTGTAAATGCGGGTGTGCCTTTCAAAGTCCGAGGATGCGAGCGTCTGCACCGTATTCCAAGGAAGGTCCCTGTGTACCAAAAGTGGCATCTGTGCCTGCTGAGCACCATCCAGCCACATGGGTCTTTGGACTCTACTGTTTTGTATGCAGGAGGCTGGGCAACAACGTTTTTCCTCCATGGGAGAGCTAGATTTGGAGAGCTTAGAGGAAGCCTGAAGAACACGTTGATACCGGGGCTTCTGGGCAATGCAAGGGGGCCTCATTTTGTAACCCTGAGCTGCTTTTGGAAAACCACCGTGCTTACACGGTGAGTTCTCGGACTTCATACCTGACCTCTTGCTCCCTGAAGCAGCACCAGGACTTTACCTCTAGAGGGAGAAATAGGCAGTCGTCCTCTGAAGGTGGCTAGGCCTTCGGGAGATGTACCATGACCTAGGCGAAACGAAGGCGTTCACTGGCTCGCGCAATTTACTTCAGGAGGAACACTGGCTTTCCAAAGCGCTTTCAGCGAAGAAGTACAGTATGTGACACGGGCCTCCTTTGGTTCCCGGAACGTCAACTACATGAGCTGTGTGGCAACCGTGAAAAGGAGGCCGGACGAGAAAAGCGAAATCTGTCCCGTTGGCAACCCGGAGAGCTGGGTGCTCAGAGCTGCCTGAAAAAGGGTCCTGTTGCCCGTCTTGTACTCACCGTAGGAGTTCCCGGGGAGGCAAAGTGAGGAAGAGTGAGTTTTCTCGCAAGAACGAGGGGGTGTGGGCAGTTCCTCGCTAGGAGCTCATCCCAAAGCCTTCTTGGCTAGTGGTTCGGAAACCTGCCCGCATGCTGCCAAAGGAAAGTCCTCGAGAGCCGTGAAAAGTGTTGGGAGTGCAGCTCTGTCTGAGAAGCCTTAGTGAAGGTACTGCTTTAACACTGGTAGGCCTCTCAGGACTGCAGGGTCTCTCGCGCCTGGACCCAGGTCATGGAAGAACACGGTGTACCCAAAGTGTCAACTGCGGCTTCTGAGTGAGCTCCAGCCACATGGGTCGTTGGCCTCCACTCTGTGCATGCAGAGGGCAGGGCAACACACGGCCTGCTCCGGCGGAGAGCCAGACCTCCACCTCTGGAAACCAGTCTTGGTAACAGAGTGGGGGCCGGTGTCATGAGCAATGCATGTCACACTCCCGGCTTAGATATTAGCTGCCCTGAATCATATCCGGAGAGTAACATTGATTGTATGAACTCAAAGCTGACGACCCTTCACCTCGAGCAGAAATGTGACTTTACAACCAGTCTGATATGATGGACCCCTCTCCCGAAGCACTGCTGGGCGATTGAAAGTTCCAAAGTCGACATCGCCTGACTGAAGCACTGTGGTGACTAGGCACGTCACCTCGCGCAGAACCTCTGCTTACAAAAGGGTCCTCACAGGAGCGCCTAGTGTGTCGCATGGCTCTCTCGTAGCTGGGCAGAAGGTGCTGCTCCACAGGCTGGCTTTGCACGTAGAAACTGGATCCTGAGGGCTAAAGCATTCTTTGCCCCTTTGGAAGCAGGAGGCTTGGGGCGAGAAAACTGAACGAAAGGCACGGGGTGGCGCCCATGTTGGACACCCTGCAGGAATTGCCCGGGAGGACGAGTGAGTTTTCTCGAAAGAAACAGTGCGCCTGCCGTTCCTTGCCAGGAGCTCGTGCAGCAGACTGCTTCAGCTAAGGCGAATGTCGACTGAGCGGCACACTCAAAGTAAGGGGCAGTGTTTCCATCAGCAAAGTTGGTGGTCACAAGTAGACCCGAGGCTTTCACCACTGAAGTGCTGTAATGCTGGTGTGCCTTTCACATATCTGAGGACGCTCACGTCTGCACCAGTTTCCGAGGAAAATCACTGTGTACCCAAAGTGTCATCTGTGCCTTCTGAGCAACCTCATGCCGCATGACGGTCTTTGGGCTCTACTGTTGGTATGCAGAAGGCCAGGCAGCAATGTGTTTCCTCCATCGGGGAGCCAGATAGCCACAGCATGGAAGAATCCTCAGGACGAGTTTTCTCCCTGGTCTTCTGGGCAATGCAAGGGGACCCCAGTTTGTAAACCTGAGCTGCACTGGAACAAACACCGCCATGGCAAGTGTTCTCAGAATTCATAGCTGACGTCTTCCCCTCGCATGCATCACGTCGACTTCAGATCCAGCTGGAGACATGTGCTCTCAGCCTTTGAAGACTGTCAGGCCTTTGCAAGATCCACGGTGATGTAGGTGAAACTAGATCATTCACTGGCTCACACCATTCACCTCAGGAGGACTCCTGCTTGCCAAAGTGTTTTCATGGAAGGGCACATGTGTGTGGCATGTCTCTTTCACCTGCTTGTGGACTTCAGGTACATGAGCTAGGTGTCAACCGTGAAAGTGGAGAGGGACGGGAACAGCACAATTTGCCCCAGTGACAAAGCAGAGAGATGTGTCCTCAGAGCTGCCTGAGAAACAGTCCTGTTGCCGGTCTTCTATTCACCCCAGGATTACCCTGAGAGGTAACCTGAGGCCGAGTGAATTTTCTTGGAAGAACCGGAGTGCGTGCCGTTCCTTGCTAGGTTCTCATCCCAAAGCCTTCTTGGCTAGTCATAAGGAAACTTGCCCGCGTGTTGCAAGGACAGTCCGTGTTTTGGATGATCAGTGCTTCATGAAAAGCACTGTGGTCGCCAACTTTCTCAACCCTGCAGGAATACCCGGGGAGGAACGGAGACTTTGCCCAAAGAAACAGAGTGCTTGCAATGCCTTGCTAGGAGCACATCCAGCACAGGACTTTTATCTATGGCGAATGTCAGCCGAGCGCCAGAGTCAAAGTAAGGTGCAGTGTTTCCACCAGCAGAGTCGCAGTCAGCAGTTTCAAAGAGGCCTTCCCCACTAAAGTGCTGTAAATGCGGGTGTGCCTTTCAAAGTCCGAGGATGCGAGCGTCTGCACCGTATTCCAAGGAAGGTCCCTGTGTACCAAAAGTGGCATCTGTGCCTGCTGAGCACCATCCAGCCACATGGGTCTTTGGACTCTACTGTTTTGTATGCAGGAGGCTGGGCAACAACGTTTTTCCTCCATGGGAGAGCTAGATTTGGAGAGCTTAGAGGAAGCCTGAAGAACACGTTGATACCGGGGCTTCTGGGCAATGCAAGGGGGCCTCATTTTGTAACCCTGAGCTGCTTTTGGAAAACCACCGTGCTTACACGGTGAGTTCTCGGACTTCATACCTGACCTCTTGCTCCCTGAAGCAGCACCAGGACTTTACCTCTAGAGGGAGAAATAGGCAGTCGTCCTCTGAAGGTGGCTAGGCCTTCGGGAGATGTACCATGACCTAGGCGAAACGAAGGCGTTCACTGGCTCGCGCAATTTACTTCAGGAGGAACACTGGCTTTCCAAAGCGCTTTCAGCGAAGAAGTACAGTATGTGACACGGGCCTCCTTTGGTTCCCGGAACGTCAACTACATGAGCTGTGTGGCAACCGTGAAAAGGAGGCCGGACGAGAAAAGCGAAATCTGTCCCGTTGGCAACCCGGAGAGCTGGGTGCTCAGAGCTGCCTGAAAAAGGGTCCTGTTGCCCGTCTTGTACTCACCGTAGGAGTTCCCGGGGAGGCAAAGTGAGGAAGAGTGAGTTTTCTCGCAAGAACGAGGGGGTGTGGGCAGTTCCTCGCTAGGAGCTCATCCCAAAGCCTTCTTGGCTAGTGGTTCGGAAACCTGCCCGCATGCTGCCAAAGGAAAGTCCTCGAGAGCCGTGAAAAGTGTTGGGAGTGCAGCTCTGTCTGAGAAGCCTTAGTGAAGGTACTGCTTTAACACTGGTAGGCCTCTCAGGACTGCAGGGTCTCTCGCGCCTGGACCCAGGTCATGGAAGAACACGGTGTACCCAAAGTGTCAACTGCGGCTTCTGAGTGAGCTCCAGCCACATGGGTCGTTGGCCTCCACTCTGTGCATGCAGAGGGCAGGGCAACACACGGCCTGCTCCGGCGGAGAGCCAGACCTCCACCTCTGGAAACCAGTCTTGGTAACAGAGTGGGGGCCGGTGTCATGAGCAATGCATGTCACACTCCCGGCTTAGATATTAGCTGCCCTGAATCATATCCGGAGAGTAACATTGATTGTATGAACTCAAAGCTGACGACCCTTCACCTCGAGCAGAAATGTGACTTTACAACCAGTCTGATATGATGGACCCCTCTCCCGAAGCACTGCTGGGCGATTGAAAGTTCCAAAGTCGACATCGCCTGACTGAAGCACTGTGGTGACTAGGCACGTCACCTCGCGCAGAACCTCTGCTTACAAAAGGGTCCTCACAGGAGCGCCTAGTGTGTCGCATGGCTCTCTCGTAGCTGGGCAGAAGGTGCTGCTCCACAGGCTGGCTTTGCACGTAGAAACTGGATCCTGAGGGCTAAAGCATTCTTTGCCCCTTTGGAAGCAGGAGGCTTGGGGCGAGAAAACTGAACGAAAGGCACGGGGTGGCGCCCATGTTGGACACCCTGCAGGAATTGCCCGGGAGGACGAGTGAGTTTTCTCGAAAGAAACAGTGCGCCTGCCGTTCCTTGCCAGGAGCTCGTGCAGCAGACTGCTTCAGCTAAGGCGAATGTCGACTGAGCGGCACACTCAAAGTAAGGGGCAGTGTTTCCATCAGCAAAGTTGGTGGTCACAAGTAGACCCGAGGCTTTCACCACTGAAGTGCTGTAATGCTGGTGTGCCTTTCACATATCTGAGGACGCTCACGTCTGCACCAGTTTCCGAGGAAAATCACTGTGTACCCAAAGTGTCATCTGTGCCTTCTGAGCAACCTCATGCCTCATGATGGTCTTTGGGCTCTACTGTTGGTATGCAGAAGGCCCGGCAGCAATGTGTTTCCTCCATCGGGGAGCCAGATAGCCACAGCATGGAAGAATCCTCAGGACGAGTTTTCTCCCTGGTCTTCTGGGCAATGCAAGGGGACCCCAGTTTGTAAACCTGAGCTGCACTGGAACAAACACCGCCATGGCAAGTGTTCTCAGAATTCATAGCTGACGTCTTCCCCTCGCATGCATCACGTCGACTTCAGATCCAGCTGGAGACATGTGCTCTCAGCCTTTGAAGACTGTCAGGCCTTTGCAAGATCCACGGTGATGTAGGTGAAACTAGATCATTCACTGGCTCACACCATTCACCTCAGGAGGACTCCTGCTTGCCAAAGTGTTTTCATGGAAGGGCACATGTGTGTGGCATGTCTCTTTCACCTGCTTGTGGACTTCAGGTACATGAGCTAGGTGTCAACCGTGAAAGTGGAGAGGGACGGGAACAGCACAATTTGCCCCAGTGACAAAGCAGAGAGATGTGTCCTCAGAGCTGCCTGAGAAACAGTCCTGTTGCCGGTCTTCTATTCACCCCAGGATTACCCTGAGAGGTAACCTGAGGCCGAGTGAATTTTCTTGGAAGAACCGGAGTGCGTGCCGTTCCTTGCTAGGTTCTCATCCCAAAGCCTTCTTGGCTAGTCATAAGGAAACTTGCCCGCGTGTTGCAAGGAAAGTCCGTGTTTTGGATGATCAGTGCTTCATGAAAAGCACTGTGGTCGCCAACTTTCTCAACCCTGCAGGAATACCCGGGGAGGAACGGAGACTTTGCCCAAAGAAACAGAGTGCTTGCAATGCCTTGCTAGGAGCACATCCAGCACAGGACTTTATCTATGGCGAATGTCAGCCGAGCGCCAGAGTCAAAGTAAGGTGCAGTGTTTCCACCAGCAGAGTCGCAGTCAGCAGTTTCAAAGAGGCCTTCCCCACTAAAGTGCTGTAAATGCGGGTGTGCCTTTCAAAGTCTGAGGATGCGAGCGTCTGCACCGTATTCCAAGGAAGGTCCCTGTGTACCAAAAGTGGCATCTGTGCCTGCTGAGCACCATCCAGCCACATGGGTCTTTGGACTCTACTGTTTTGTATGCAGGAGGCTGGGCAACAACGTTTTTCCTCCATGGGAGAGCTAGATTTGGAGAGCTTAGAGGAAGCCTGAAGAACACGTTGATACCGGGGCTTCTGGGCAATGCAAGGGGGCCTCATTTTGTAACCCTGAGCTGCTTTTGGAAAACCACCGTGCTTACACGGTGAGTTCTCGGACTTCATACCTGACCTCTTGCTCCCTGAAGCAGCACCAGGACTTTACCTCTAGAGGGAGAAATAGGCAGTCGTCCTCTGAAGGTGGCTAGGCCTTCGGGAGATGTACCATGACCTAGGCGAAACGAAGGCGTTCACTGGCTCGCGCAATTTACTTCAGGAGGAACACTGGCTTTCCAAAGCGCTTTCAGCGAAGAAGTACAGTATGTGACACGGGCCTCCTTTGGTTCCCGGAACGTCAACTACATGAGCTGTGTGGCAACCGTGAAAAGGAGGCCGGACGAGAAAAGCGAAATCTGTCCCGTTGGCAACCCGGAGAGCTGGGTGCTCAGAGCTGCCTGAAAAAGGGTCCTGTTGCCCGTCTTGTACTCACCGTAGGAGTTCCCGGGGAGGCAAAGTGAGGAAGAGTGAGTTTTCTCGCAAGAACGAGGGGGTGTGGGCAGTTCCTCGCTAGGAGCTCATCCCAAAGCCTTCTTGGCTAGTGGTTCGGAAACCTGCCCGCATGCTGCCAAAGGAAAGTCCTCGAGAGCCGTGAAAAGTGTTGGGAGTGCAGCTCTGTCTGAGAAGCCTTAGTGAAGGTACTGCTTTAACACTGGTAGGCCTCTCAGGACTGCAGGGTCTCTCGCGCCTGGACCCAGGTCATGGAAGAACACGGTGTACCCAAAGTGTCAACTGCGGCTTCTGAGTGAGCTCCAGCCACATGGGTCGTTGGCCTCCACTCTGTGCATGCAGAGGGCAGGGCAACACACGGCCTGCTCCGGCGGAGAGCCAGACCTCCACCTCTGGAAACCAGTCTTGGTAACAGAGTGGGGGCCGGTGTCATGAGCAATGCATGTCACACTCCCGGCTTAGATATTAGCTGCCCTGAATCATATCCGGAGAGTAACATTGATTGTATGAACTCAAAGCTGACGACCCTTCACCTCGAGCAGAAATGTGACTTTACAACCAGTCTGATATGATGGACCCCTCTCCCGAAGCACTGCTGGGCGATTGAAAGTTCCAAAGTCGACATCGCCTGACTGAAGCACTGTGGTGACTAGGCACGTCACCTCGCGCAGAACCTCTGCTTACAAAAGGGTCCTCACAGGAGCGCCTAGTGTGTCGCATGGCTCTCTCGTAGCTGGGCAGAAGGTGCTGCTCCACAGGCTGGGTTTGCACGTAGAAACTGGATCCTGAGGGCTAAAGCATTCTTTGCCCCTTTGGAAGCAGGAGGCTTGGGGCGAGAAAACTGAACGAAAGGCACGGGGTGGCGCCCATGTTGGACACCCTGCAGGAATTGCCCGGGAGGACGAGTGAGTTTTCTCGAAAGAAACAGTGCGCCTGCCGTTCCTTGCCAGGAGCTCGTGCAGCAGACTGCTTCAGCTAAGGCGAATGTCGACTGAGCGGCACACTCAAAGTAAGGGGCAGTGTTTCCATCAGCAAAGTTGGTGGTCACAAGTAGACCCGAGGCTTTCACCACTGAAGTGCTGTAATGCTGGTGTGCCTTTCACATATCTGAGGACGCTCACGTCTGCACCAGTTTCCGAGGAAAATCACTGTGTACCCAAAGTGTCATCTGTGCCTTCTGAGCAACCTCATGCCTCATGATGGTCTTTGGGCTCTACTGTTGGTATGCAGAAGGCCCGGCAGCAATGTGTTTCCTCCATCGGGGAGCCAGATAGCCACAGCATGGAAGAATCCTCAGGACGAGTTTTCTCCCTGGTCTTCTGGGCAATGCAAGGGGACCCCAGTTTGTAAACCTGAGCTGCACTGGAACAAACACCGCCATGGCAAGTGTTCTCAGAATTCATAGCTGACGTCTTCCCCTCGCATGCATCACGTCGACTTCAGATCCAGCTGGAGACATGTGCTCTCAGCCTTTGAAGACTGTCAGGCCTTTGCAAGATCCACGGTGATGTAGGTGAAACTAGATCATTCACTGGCTCACACCATTCACCTCAGGAGGACTCCTGCTTGCCAAAGTGTTTTCATGGAAGGGCACATGTGTGTGGCATGTCTCTTTCACCTGCTTGTGGACTTCAGGTACATGAGCTAGGTGTCAACCGTGAAAGTGGAGAGGGACGGGAACAGCACAATTTGCCCCAGTGACAAAGCAGAGAGATGTGTCCTCAGAGCTGCCTGAGAAACAGTCCTGTTGCCGGTCTTCTATTCACCCCAGGATTACCCTGAGAGGTAACCTGAGGCCGAGTGAATTTTCTTGGAAGAACCGGAGTGCGTGCCGTTCCTTGCTAGGTTCTCATCCCAAAGCCTTCTTGGCTAGTCATAAGGAAACTTGCCCGCGTGTTGCAAGGAAAGTCCGTGTTTTGGATGATCAGTGCTTCATGAAAAGCACTGTGGTCGCCAACTTTCTCAACCCTGCAGGAATACCCGGGGAGGAACGGAGACTTTGCCCAAAGAAACAGAGTGCTTGCAATGCCTTGCTAGGAGCACATCCAGCACAGGACTTTATCTATGGCGAATGTCAGCCGAGCGCCAGAGTCAAAGTAAGGTGCAGTGTTTCCACCAGCAGAGTCGCAGTCAGCAGTTTCAAAGAGGCCTTCCCCACTAAAGTGCTGTAAATGCGGGTGTGCCTTTCAAAGTCTGAGGATGCGAGCGTCTGCACCGTATTCCAAGGAAGGTCCCTGTGTACCAAAAGTGGCATCTGTGCCTGCTGAGCACCATCCAGCCACATGGGTCTTTGGACTCTACTGTTTTGTATGCAGGAGGCTGGGCAACAACGTTTTTCCTCCATGGGAGAGCTAGATTTGGAGAGCTTAGAGGAAGCCTGAAGAACACGTTGATACCGGGGCTTCTGGGCAATGCAAGGGGGCCTCATTTTGTAACCCTGAGCTGCTTTTGGAAAACCACCGTGCTTACACGGTGAGTTCTCGGACTTCATACCTGACCTCTTGCTCCCTGAAGCAGCACCAGGACTTTACCTCTAGAGGGAGAAATAGGCAGTCGTCCTCTGAAGGTGGCTAGGCCTTCGGGAGATGTACCATGACCTAGGCGAAACGAAGGCGTTCACTGGCTCGCGCAATTTACTTCAGGAGGAACACTGGCTTTCCAAAGCGCTTTCAGCGAAGAAGTACAGTATGTGACACGGGCCTCCTTTGGTTCCCGGAACGTCAACTACATGAGCTGTGTGGCAACCGTGAAAAGGAGGCCGGACGAGAAAAGCGAAATCTGTCCCGTTGGCAACCCGGAGAGCTGGGTGCTCAGAGCTGCCTGAAAAAGGGTCCTGTTGCCCGTCTTGTACTCACCGTAGGAGTTCCCGGGGAGGCAAAGTGAGGAAGAGTGAGTTTTCTCGCAAGAACGAGGGGGTGTGGGCAGTTCCTCGCTAGGAGCTCATCCCAAAGCCTTCTTGGCTAGTGGTTCGGAAACCTGCCCGCATGCTGCCAAAGGAAAGTCCTCGAGAGCCGTGAAAAGTGTTGGGAGTGCAGCTCTGTCTGAGAAGCCTTAGTGAAGGTACTGCTTTAACACTGGTAGGCCTCTCAGGACTGCAGGGTCTCTCGCGCCTGGACCCAGGTCATGGAAGAACACGGTGTACCCAAAGTGTCAACTGCGGCTTCTGAGTGAGCTCCAGCCACATGGGTCGTTGGCCTCCACTCTGTGCATGCAGAGGGCAGGGCAACACACGGCCTGCTCCGGCGGAGAGCCAGACCTCCACCTCTGGAAACCAGTCTTGGTAACAGAGTGGGGGCCGGTGTCATGAGCAATGCATGTCACACTCCCGGCTTAGATATTAGCTGCCCTGAATCATATCCGGAGAGTAACATTGATTGTATGAACTCAAAGCTGACGACCCTTCACCTCGAGCAGAAATGTGACTTTACAACCAGTCTGATATGATGGACCCCTCTCCCGAAGCACTGCTGGGCGATTGAAAGTTCCAAAGTCGACATCGCCTGACTGAAGCACTGTGGTGACTAGGCACGTCACCTCGCGCAGAACCTCTGCTTACAAAAGGGTCCTCACAGGAGCGCCTAGTGTGTCGCATGGCTCTCTCGTAGCTGGGCAGAAGGTGCTGCTCCACAGGCTGGGTTTGCACGTAGAAACTGGATCCTGAGGGCTAAAGCATTCTTTGCCCCTTTGGAAGCAGGAGGCTTGGGGCGAGAAAACTGAACGAAAGGCACGGGGTGGCGCCCATGTTGGACACCCTGCAGGAATTGCCCGGGAGGACGAGTGAGTTTTCTCGAAAGAAACAGTGCGCCTGCCGTTCCTTGCCAGGAGCTCGTGCAGCAGACTGCTTCAGCTAAGGCGAATGTCGACTGAGCGGCACACTCAAAGTAAGGGGCAGTGTTTCCATCAGCAAAGTTGGTGGTCACAAGTAGACCCGAGGCTTTCACCACTGAAGTGCTGTAATGCTGGTGTGCCTTTCACATATCTGAGGACGCTCACGTCTGCACCAGTTTCCGAGGAAAATCACTGTGTACCCAAAGTGTCATCTGTGCCTTCTGAGCAACCTCATGCCTCATGATGGTCTTTGGGCTCTACTGTTGGTATGCAGAAGGCCCGGCAGCAATGTGTTTCCTCCATCGGGGAGCCAGATAGCCACAGCATGGAAGAATCCTCAGGACGAGTTTTCTCCCTGGTCTTCTGGGCAATGCAAGGGGACCCCAGTTTGTAAACCTGAGCTGCACTGGAACAAACACCGCCATGGCAAGTGTTCTCAGAATTCATAGCTGACGTCTTCCCCTCGCATGCATCACGTCGACTTCAGATCCAGCTGGAGACATGTGCTCTCAGCCTTTGAAGACTGTCAGGCCTTTGCAAGATCCACGGTGATGTAGGTGAAACTAGATCATTCACTGGCTCACACCATTCACCTCAGGAGGACTCCTGCTTGCCAAAGTGTTTTCATGGAAGGGCACATGTGTGTGGCATGTCTCTTTCACCTGCTTGTGGACTTCAGGTACATGAGCTAGGTGTCAACCGTGAAAGTGGAGAGGGACGGGAACAGCACAATTTGCCCCAGTGACAAAGCAGAGAGATGTGTCCTCAGAGCTGCCTGAGAAACAGTCCTGTTGCCGGTCTTCTATTCACCCCAGGATTACCCTGAGAGGTAACCTGAGGCCGAGTGAATTTTCTTGGAAGAACCGGAGTGCGTGCCGTTCCTTGCTAGGTTCTCATCCCAAAGCCTTCTTGGCTAGTCATAAGGAAACTTGCCCGCGTGTTGCAAGGAAAGTCCGTGTTTTGGATGATCAGTGCTTCATGAAAAGCACTGTGGTCGCCAACTTTCTCAACCCTGCAGGAATACCCGGGGAGGAACGGAGACTTTGCCCAAAGAAACAGAGTGCTTGCAATGCCTTGCTAGGAGCACATCCAGCACAGGACTTTATCTATGGCGAATGTCAGCCGAGCGCCAGAGTCAAAGTAAGGTGCAGTGTTTCCACCAGCAGAGTCGCAGTCAGCAGTTTCAAAGAGGCCTTCCCCACTAAAGTGCTGTAAATGCGGGTGTGCCTTTCAAAGTCTGAGGATGCGAGCGTCTGCACCGTATTCCAAGGAAGGTCCCTGTGTACCAAAAGTGGCATCTGTGCCTGCTGAGCACCATCCAGCCACATGGGTCTTTGGACTCTACTGTTTTGTATGCAGGAGGCTGGGCAACAACGTTTTTCCTCCATGGGAGAGCTAGATTTGGAGAGCTTAGAGGAAGCCTGAAGAACACGTTGATACCGGGGCTTCTGGGCAATGCAAGGGGGCCTCATTTTGTAACCCTGAGCTGCTTTTGGAAAACCACCGTGCTTACACGGTGAGTTCTCGGACTTCATACCTGACCTCTTGCTCCCTGAAGCAGCACCAGGACTTTACCTCTAGAGGGAGAAATAGGCAGTCGTCCTCTGAAGGTGGCTAGGCCTTCGGGAGATGTACCATGACCTAGGCGAAACGAAGGCGTTCACTGGCTCGCGCAATTTACTTCAGGAGGAACACTGGCTTTCCAAAGCGCTTTCAGCGAAGAAGTACAGTATGTGACACGGGCCTCCTTTGGTTCCCGGAACGTCAACTACATGAGCTGTGTGGCAACCGTGAAAAGGAGGCCGGACGAGAAAAGCGAAATCTGTCCCGTTGGCAACCCGGAGAGCTGGGTGCTCAGAGCTGCCTGAAAAAGGGTCCTGTTGCCCGTCTTGTACTCACCGTAGGAGTTCCCGGGGAGGCAAAGTGAGGAAGAGTGAGTTTTCTCGCAAGAACGAGGGGGTGTGGGCAGTTCCTCGCTAGGAGCTCATCCCAAAGCCTTCTTGGCTAGTGGTTCGGAAACCTGCCCGCATGCTGCCAAAGGAAAGTCCTCGAGAGCCGTGAAAAGTGTTGGGAGTGCAGCTCTGTCTGAGAAGCCTTAGTGAAGGTACTGCTTTAACACTGGTAGGCCTCTCAGGACTGCAGGGTCTCTCGCGCCTGGACCCAGGTCATGGAAGAACACGGTGTACCCAAAGTGTCAACTGCGGCTTCTGAGTGAGCTCCAGCCACATGGGTCGTTGGCCTCCACTCTGTGCATGCAGAGGGCAGGGCAACACACGGCCTGCTCCGGCGGAGAGCCAGACCTCCACCTCTGGAAACCAGTCTTGGTAACAGAGTGGGGGCCGGTGTCATGAGCAATGCATGTCACACTCCCGGCTTAGATATTAGCTGCCCTGAATCATATCCGGAGAGTAACATTGATTGTATGAACTCAAAGCTGACGACCCTTCACCTCGAGCAGAAATGTGACTTTACAACCAGTCTGATATGATGGACCCCTCTCCCGAAGCACTGCTGGGCGATTGAAAGTTCCAAAGTCGACATCGCCTGACTGAAGCACTGTGGTGACTAGGCACGTCACCTCGCGCAGAACCTCTGCTTACAAAAGGGTCCTCACAGGAGCGCCTAGTGTGTCGCATGGCTCTCTCGTAGCTGGGCAGAAGGTGCTGCTCCACAGGCTGGCTTTGCACGTAGAAACTGGATCCTGAGGGCTAAAGCATTCTTTGCCCCTTTGGAAGCAGGAGGCTTGGGGCGAGAAAACTGAACGAAAGGCACGGGGTGGCGCCCATGTTGGACACCCTGCAGGAATTGCCCGGGAGGACGAGTGAGTTTTCTCGAAAGAAAAAGTGCGCCTGCCGTTCCTTGCCAGGAGCTCGTGCAGCAGACTGCTTCAGCTAAGGCGAATGTCGACTGAGCGGCACACTCAAAGTAAGGGGCAGTGTTTCCATCAGCAAAGTTGGTGGTCACAAGTAGACCCGAGGCTTTCACCACTGAAGTGCTGTAATGCTGGTGTGCCTTTCACATATCTGAGGACGCTCACGTCTGCACCAGTTTCCGAGGAAAATCACTGTGTACCCAAAGTGTCATCTGTGCCTTCTGAGCAACCTCATGCCTCATGATGGTCTTTGGGCTCTACTGTTGGTATGCAGAAGGCCCGGCAGCAATGTGTTTCCTCCATCGGGGAGCCAGATAGCCACAGCATGGAAGAATCCTCAGGACGAGTTTTCTCCCTGGTCTTCTGGGCAATGCAAGGGGACCCCAGTTTGTAAACCTGAGCTGCACTGGAACAAACACCGCCATGGCAAGTGTTCTCAGAATTCATAGCTGACGTCTTCCCCTCGCATGCATCACGTCGACTTCAGATCCAGCTGGAGACATGTGCTCTCAGCCTTTGAAGACTGTCAGGCCTTTGCAAGATCCACGGTGATGTAGGTGAAACTAGATCATTCACTGGCTCACACCATTCACCTCAGGAGGACTCCTGCTTGCCAAAGTGTTTTCATGGAAGGGCACATGTGTGTGGCATGTCTCTTTCACCTGCTTGTGGACTTCAGGTACATGAGCTAGGTGTCAACCGTGAAAGTGGAGAGGGACGGGAACAGCACAATTTGCCCCAGTGACAAAGCAGAGAGATGTGTCCTCAGAGCTGCCTGAGAAACAGTCCTGTTGCCGGTCTTCTATTCACCCCAGGATTACCCTGAGAGGTAACCTGAGGCCGAGTGAATTTTCTTGGAAGAACCGGAGTGCGTGCCGTTCCTTGCTAGGTTCTCATCCCAAAGCCTTCTTGGCTAGTCATAAGGAAACTTGCCCGCGTGTTGCAAGGAAAGTCCGTGTTTTGGATGATCAGTGCTTCATGAAAAGCACTGTGGTCGCCAACTTTCTCAACCCTGCAGGAATACCCGGGGAGGAACGGAGACTTTGCCCAAAGAAACAGAGTGCTTGCAATGCCTTGCTAGGAGCACATCCAGCACAGGACTTTATCTATGGCGAATGTCAGCCGAGCGCCAGAGTCAAAGTAAGGTGCAGTGTTTCCACCAGCAGAGTCGCAGTCAGCAGTTTCAAAGAGGCCTTCCCCACTAAAGTGCTGTAAATGCGGGTGTGCCTTTCAAAGTCTGAGGATGCGAGCGTCTGCACCGTATTCCAAGGAAGGTCCCTGTGTACCAAAAGTGGCATCTGTGCCTGCTGAGCACCATCCAGCCACATGGGTCTTTGGACTCTACTGTTTTGTATGCAGGAGGCTGGGCAACAACGTTTTTCCTCCATGGGAGAGCTAGATTTGGAGAGCTTAGAGGAAGCCTGAAGAACACGTTGATACCGGGGCTTCTGGGCAATGCAAGGGGGCCTCATTTTGTAACCCTGAGCTGCTTTTGGAAAACCACCGTGCTTACACGGTGAGTTCTCGGACTTCATACCTGACCTCTTGCTCCCTGAAGCAGCACCAGGACTTTACCTCTAGAGGGAGAAATAGGCAGTCGTCCTCTGAAGGTGGCTAGGCCTTCGGGAGATGTACCATGACCTAGGCGAAACGAAGGCGTTCACTGGCTCGCGCAATTTACTTCAGGAGGAACACTGGCTTTCCAAAGCGCTTTCAGCGAAGAAGTACAGTATGTGACACGGGCCTCCTTTGGTTCCCGGAACGTCAACTACATGAGCTGTGTGGCAACCGTGAAAAGGAGGCCGGACGAGAAAAGCGAAATCTGTCCCGTTGGCAACCCGGAGAGCTGGGTGCTCAGAGCTGCCTGAAAAAGGGTCCTGTTGCCCGTCTTGTACTCACCGTAGGAGTTCCCGGGGAGGCAAAGTGAGGAAGAGTGAGTTTTCTCGCAAGAACGAGGGGGTGTGGGCAGTTCCTCGCTAGGAGCTCATCCCAAAGCCTTCTTGGCTAGTGGTTCGGAAACCTGCCCGCATGCTGCCAAAGGAAAGTCCTCGAGAGCCGTGAAAAGTGTTGGGAGTGCAGCTCTGTCTGAGAAGCCTTAGTGAAGGTACTGCTTTAACACTGGTAGGCCTCTCAGGACTGCAGGGTCTCTCGCGCCTGGACCCAGGTCATGGAAGAACACGGTGTACCCAAAGTGTCAACTGCGGCTTCTGAGTGAGCTCCAGCCACATGGGTCGTTGGCCTCCACTCTGTGCATGCAGAGGGCAGGGCAACACACGGCCTGCTCCGGCGGAGAGCCAGACCTCCACCTCTGGAAACCAGTCTTGGTAACAGAGTGGGGGCCGGTGTCATGAGCAATGCATGTCACACTCCCGGCTTAGATATTAGCTGCCCTGAATCATATCCGGAGAGTAACATTGATTGTATGAACTCAAAGCTGACGACCCTTCACCTCGAGCAGAAATGTGACTTTACAACCAGTCTGATATGATGGACCCCTCTCCCGAAGCACTGCTGGGCGATTGAAAGTTCCAAAGTCGACATCGCCTGACTGAAGCACTGTGGTGACTAGGCACGTCACCTCGCGCAGAACCTCTGCTTACAAAAGGGTCCTCACAGGAGCGCCTAGTGTGTCGCATGGCTCTCTCGTAGCTGGGCAGAAGGTGCTGCTCCACAGGCTGGCTTTGCACGTAGAAACTGGATCCTGAGGGCTAAAGCATTCTTTGCCCCTTTGGAAGCAGGAGGCTTGGGGCGAGAAAACTGAACGAAAGGCACGGGGTGGCGCCCATGTTGGACACCCTGCAGGAATTGCCCGGGAGGACGAGTGAGTTTTCTCGAAAGAAACAGTGCGCCTGCCGTTCCTTGCCAGGAGCTCGTGCAGCAGACTGCTTCAGCTAAGGCGAATGTCGACTGAGCGGCACACTCAAAGTAAGGGGCAGTGTTTCCATCAGCAAAGTTGGTGGTCACAAGTAGACCCGAGGCTTTCACCACTGAAGTGCTGTAATGCTGGTGTGCCTTTCACATATCTGAGGACGCTCACGTCTGCACCAGTTTCCGAGGAAAATCACTGTGTACCCAAAGTGTCATCTGTGCCTTCTGAGCAACCTCATGCCTCATGATGGTCTTTGGGCTCTACTGTTGGTATGCAGAAGGCCCGGCAGCAATGTGTTTCCTCCATCGGGGAGCCAGATAGCCACAGCATGGAAGAATCCTCAGGACGAGTTTTCTCCCTGGTCTTCTGGGCAATGCAAGGGGACCCCAGTTTGTAAACCTGAGCTGCACTGGAACAAACACCGCCATGGCAAGTGTTCTCAGAATTCATAGCTGACGTCTTCCCCTCGCATGCATCACGTCGACTTCAGATCCAGCTGGAGACATGTGCTCTCAGCCTTTGAAGACTGTCAGGCCTTTGCAAGATCCACGGTGATGTAGGTGAAACTAGATCATTCACTGGCTCACACCATTCACCTCAGGAGGACTCCTGCTTGCCAAAGTGTTTTCATGGAAGGGCACATGTGTGTGGCATGTCTCTTTCACCTGCTTGTGGACTTCAGGTACATGAGCTAGGTGTCAACCGTGAAAGTGGAGAGGGACGGGAACAGCACAATTTGCCCCAGTGACAAAGCAGAGAGATGTGTCCTCAGAGCTGCCTGAGAAACAGTCCTGTTGCCGGTCTTCTATTCACCCCAGGATTACCCTGAGAGGTAACCTGAGGCCGAGTGAATTTTCTTGGAAGAACCGGAGTGCGTGCCGTTCCTTGCTAGGTTCTCATCCCAAAGCCTTCTTGGCTAGTCATAAGGAAACTTGCCCGCGTGTTGCAAGGAAAGTCCGTGTTTTGGATGATCAGTGCTTCATGAAAAGCACTGTGGTCGCCAACTTTCTCAACCCTGCAGGAATACCCGGGGAGGAACGGAGACTTTGCCCAAAGAAACAGAGTGCTTGCAATGCCTTGCTAGGAGCACATCCAGCACAGGACTTTATCTATGGCGAATGTCAGCCGAGCGCCAGAGTCAAAGTAAGGTGCAGTGTTTCCACCAGCAGAGTCGCAGTCAGCAGTTTCAAAGAGGCCTTCCCCACTAAAGTGCTGTAAATGCGGGTGTGCCTTTCAAAGTCTGAGGATGCGAGCGTCTGCACCGTATTCCAAGGAAGGTCCCTGTGTACCAAAAGTGGCATCTGTGCCTGCTGAGCACCATCCAGCCACATGGGTCTTTGGACTCTACTGTTTTGTATGCAGGAGGCTGGGCAACAACGTTTTTCCTCCATGGGAGAGCTAGATTTGGAGAGCTTAGAGGAAGCCTGAAGAACACGTTGATACCGGGGCTTCTGGGCAATGCAAGGGGGCCTCATTTTGTAACCCTGAGCTGCTTTTGGAAAACCACCGTGCTTACACGGTGAGTTCTCGGACTTCATACCTGACCTCTTGCTCCCTGAAGCAGCACCAGGACTTTACCTCTAGAGGGAGAAATAGGCAGTCGTCCTCTGAAGGTGGCTAGGCCTTCGGGAGATGTACCATGACCTAGGCGAAACGAAGGCGTTCACTGGCTCGCGCAATTTACTTCAGGAGGAACACTGGCTTTCCAAAGCGCTTTCAGCGAAGAAGTACAGTATGTGACACGGGCCTCCTTTGGTTCCCGGAACGTCAACTACATGAGCTGTGTGGCAACCGTGAAAAGGAGGCCGGACGAGAAAAGCGAAATCTGTCCCGTTGGCAACCCGGAGAGCTGGGTGCTCAGAGCTGCCTGAAAAAGGGTCCTGTTGCCCGTCTTGTACTCACCGTAGGAGTTCCCGGGGAGGCAAAGTGAGGAAGAGTGAGTTTTCTCGCAAGAACGAGGGGGTGTGGGCAGTTCCTCGCTAGGAGCTCATCCCAAAGCCTTCTTGGCTAGTGGTTCGGAAACCTGCCCGCATGCTGCCAAAGGAAAGTCCTCGAGAGCCGTGAAAAGTGTTGGGAGTGCAGCTCTGTCTGAGAAGCCTTAGTGAAGGTACTGCTTTAACACTGGTAGGCCTCTCAGGACTGCAGGGTCTCTCGCGCCTGGACCCAGGTCATGGAAGAACACGGTGTACCCAAAGTGTCAACTGCGGCTTCTGAGTGAGCTCCAGCCACATGGGTCGTTGGCCTCCACTCTGTGCATGCAGAGGGCAGGGCAACACACGGCCTGCTCCGGCGGAGAGCCAGACCTCCACCTCTGGAAACCAGTCTTGGTAACAGAGTGGGGGCCGGTGTCATGAGCAATGCATGTCACACTCCCGGCTTAGATATTAGCTGCCCTGAATCATATCCGGAGAGTAACATTGATTGTATGAACTCAAAGCTGACGACCCTTCACCTCGAGCAGAAATGTGACTTTACAACCAGTCTGATATGATGGACCCCTCTCCCGAAGCACTGCTGGGCGATTGAAAGTTCCAAAGTCGACATCGCCTGACTGAAGCACTGTGGTGACTAGGCACGTCACCTCGCGCAGAACCTCTGCTTACAAAAGGGTCCTCACAGGAGCGCCTAGTGTGTCGCATGGCTCTCTCGTAGCTGGGCAGAAGGTGCTGCTCCACAGGCTGGCTTTGCACGTAGAAACTGGATCCTGAGGGCTAAAGCATTCTTTGCCCCTTTGGAAGCAGGAGGCTTGGGGCGAGAAAACTGAACGAAAGGCACGGGGTGGCGCCCATGTTGGACACCCTGCAGGAATTGCCCGGGAGGACGAGTGAGTTTTCTCGAAAGAAACAGTGCGCCTGCCGTTCCTTGCCAGGAGCTCGTGCAGCAGACTGCTTCAGCTAAGGCGAATGTCGACTGAGCGGCACACTCAAAGTAAGGGGCAGTGTTTCCATCAGCAAAGTTGGTGGTCACAAGTAGACCCGAGGCTTTCACCACTGAAGTGCTGTAATGCTGGTGTGCCTTTCACATATCTGAGGACGCTCACGTCTGCACCAGTTTCCGAGGAAAATCACTGTGTACCCAAAGTGTCATCTGTGCCTTCTGAGCAACCTCATGCCTCATGATGGTCTTTGGGCTCTACTGTTGGTATGCAGAAGGCCCGGCAGCAATGTGTTTCCTCCATCGGGGAGCCAGATAGCCACAGCATGGAAGAATCCTCAGGACGAGTTTTCTCCCTGGTCTTCTGGGCAATGCAAGGGGACCCCAGTTTGTAAACCTGAGCTGCACTGGAACAAACACCGCCATGGCAAGTGTTCTCAGAATTCATAGCTGACGTCTTCCCCTCGCATGCATCACGTCGACTTCAGATCCAGCTGGAGACATGTGCTCTCAGCCTTTGAAGACTGTCAGGCCTTTGCAAGATCCACGGTGATGTAGGTGAAACTAGATCATTCACTGGCTCACACCATTCACCTCAGGAGGACTCCTGCTTGCCAAAGTGTTTTCATGGAAGGGCACATGTGTGTGGCATGTCTCTTTCACCTGCTTGTGGACTTCAGGTACATGAGCTAGGTGTCAACCGTGAAAGTGGAGAGGGACGGGAACAGCACAATTTGCCCCAGTGACAAAGCAGAGAGCTGTGTCCTCAGAGCTGCCTGAGAAACAGTCCTGTTGCCGGTCTTCTATTCACCCCAGGATTACCCTGAGAGGTAACCTGAGGCCGAGTGAATTTTCTTGGAAGAACCGGAGTGCGTGCCGTTCCTTGCTAGGTTCTCATCCCAAAGCCTTCTTGGCTAGTCATAAGGAAACTTGCCCGCGTGTTGCAAGGAAAGTCCGTGTTTTGGATGATCAGTGCTTCATGAAAAGCACTGTGGTCGCCAACTTTCTCAACCCTGCAGGAATACCCGGGGAGGAACGGAGACTTTGCCCAAAGAAACAGAGTGCTTGCAATGCCTTGCTAGGAGCACATCCAGCACAGGACTTTTATCTATGGCGAATGTCAGCCGAGCGCCAGAGTCAAAGTAAGGTGCAGTGTTTCCACCAGCAGAGTCGCAGTCAGCAGTTTCAAAGAGGCCTTCCCCACTAAAGTGCTGTAAATGCGGGTGTGCCTTTCAAAGTCTGAGGATGCGAGCGTCTGCACCGTATTCCAAGGAAGGTCCCTGTGTACCAAAAGTGGCATCTGTGCCTGCTGAGCACCATCCAGCCACATGGGTCTTTGGACTCTACTGTTTTGTATGCAGGAGGCTGGGCAACAACGTTTTTCCTCCATGGGAGAGCTAGATTTGGAGAGCTTAGAGGAAGCCTGAAGAACACGTTGATACCGGGGCTTCTGGGCAATGCAAGGGGGCCTCATTTTGTAACCCTGAGCTGCTTTTGGAAAACCACCGTGCTTACACGGTGAGTTCTCGGACTTCATACCTGACCTCTTGCTCCCTGAAGCAGCACCAGGACTTTACCTCTAGAGGGAGAAATAGGCAGTCGTCCTCTGAAGGTGGCTAGGCCTTCGGGAGATGTACCATGACCTAGGCGAAACGAAGGCGTTCACTGGCTCGCGCAATTTACTTCAGGAGGAACACTGGCTTTCCAAAGCGCTTTCAGCGAAGAAGTACAGTATGTGACACGGGCCTCCTTTGGTTCCCGGAACGTCAACTACATGAGCTGTGTGGCAACCGTGAAAAGGAGGCCGGACGAGAAAAGCGAAATCTGTCCCGTTGGCAACCCGGAGAGCTGGGTGCTCAGAGCTGCCTGAAAAAGGGTCCTGTTGCCCGTCTTGTACTCACCGTAGGAGTTCCCGGGGAGGCAAAGTGAGGAAGAGTGAGTTTTCTCGCAAGAACGAGGGGGTGTGGGCAGTTCCTCGCTAGGAGCTCATCCCAAAGCCTTCTTGGCTAGTGGTTCGGAAACCTGCCCGCATGCTGCCAAAGGAAAGTCCTCGAGAGCCGTGAAAAGTGTTGGGAGTGCAGCTCTGTCTGAGAAGCCTTAGTGAAGGTACTGCTTTAACACTGGTAGGCCTCTCAGGACTGCAGGGTCTCTCGCGCCTGGACCCAGGTCATGGAAGAACACGGTGTACCCAAAGTGTCAACTGCGGCTTCTGAGTGAGCTCCAGCCACATGGGTCGTTGGCCTCCACTCTGTGCATGCAGAGGGCAGGGCAACACACGGCCTGCTCCGGCGGAGAGCCAGACCTCCACCTCTGGAAACCAGTCTTGGTAACAGAGTGGGGGCCGGTGTCATGAGCAATGCATGTCACACTCCCGGCTTAGATATTAGCTGCCCGGAATCATATCCGGAGAGTAACATTGATTGTATGAACTCAAAGCTGACGACCCTTCACCTCGAGCAGAAATGTGACTTTACAACCAGTCTGATATGATGGACCCCTCTCCCGAAGCACTGCTGGGCGATTGAAAGTTCCAAAGTCGACATCGCCTGACTGAAGCACTGTGGTGACTAGGCACGTCACCTCGCGCAGAACCTCTGCTTACAAAAGGGTCCTCACAGGAGCGCCTAGTGTGTCGCATGGCTCTCTCGTAGCTGGGCAGAAGGTGCTGCTCCACAGGCTGGCTTTGCACGTAGAAACTGGATCCTGAGGGCTAAAGCATTCTTTGCCCCTTTGGAAGCAGGAGGCTTGGGGCGAGAAAACTGAACGAAAGGCACGGGGTGGCGCCCATGTTGGACACCCTGCAGGAATTGCCCGGGAGGACGAGTGAGTTTTCTCGAAAGAAACAGTGCGCCTGCCGTTCCTTGCCAGGAGCTCGTGCAGCAGACTGCTTCAGCTAAGGCGAATGTCGACTGAGCGGCACACTCAAAGTAAGGGGCAGTGTTTCCATCAGCAAAGTTGGTGGTCACAAGTAGACCCGAGGCTTTCACCACTGAAGTGCTGTAATGCTGGTGTGCCTTTCACATATCTGAGGACGCTCACGTCTGCACCAGTTTCCGAGGAAAATCACTGTGTACCCAAAGTGTCATCTGTGCCTTCTGAGCAACCTCATGCCTCATGATGGTCTTTGGGCTCTACTGTTGGTATGCAGAAGGCCCGGCAGCAATGTGTTTCCTCCATCGGGGAGCCAGATAGCCACAGCATGGAAGAATCCTCAGGACGAGTTTTCTCCCTGGTCTTCTGGGCAATGCAAGGGGACCCCAGTTTGTAAACCTGAGCTGCACTGGAACAAACACCGCCATGGCAAGTGTTCTCAGAATTCATAGCTGACGTCTTCCCCTCGCATGCATCACGTCGACTTCAGATCCAGCTGGAGACATGTGCTCTCAGCCTTTGAAGACTGTCAGGCCTTTGCAAGATCCACGGTGATGTAGGTGAAACTAGATCATTCACTGGCTCACACCATTCACCTCAGGAGGACTCCTGCTTGCCAAAGTGTTTTCATGGAAGGGCACATGTGTGTGGCATGTCTCTTTCACCTGCTTGTGGACTTCAGGTACATGAGCTAGGTGTCAACCGTGAAAGTGGAGAGGGACGGGAACAGCACAATTTGCCCCAGTGACAAAGCAGAGAGCTGTGTCCTCAGAGCTGCCTGAGAAACAGTCCTGTTGCCGGTCTTCTATTCACCCCAGGATTACCCTGAGAGGTAACCTGAGGCCGAGTGAATTTTCTTGGAAGAACCGGAGTGCGTGCCGTTCCTTGCTAGGTTCTCATCCCAAAGCCTTCTTGGCTAGTCATAAGGAAACTTGCCCGCGTGTTGCAAGGAAAGTCCGTGTTTTGGATGATCAGTGCTTCATGAAAAGCACTGTGGTCGCCAACTTTCTCAACCCTGCAGGAATACCCGGGGAGGAACGGAGACTTTGCCCAAAGAAACAGAGTGCTTGCAATGCCTTGCTAGGAGCACATCCAGCACAGGACTTTTATCTATGGCGAATGTCAGCCGAGCGCCAGAGTCAAAGTAAGGTGCAGTGTTTCCACCAGCAGAGTCGCAGTCAGCAGTTTCAAAGAGGCCTTCCCCACTAAAGTGCTGTAAATGCGGGTGTGCCTTTCAAAGTCTGAGGATGCGAGCGTCTGCACCGTATTCCAAGGAAGGTCCCTGTGTACCAAAAGTGGCATCTGTGCCTGCTGAGCACCATCCAGCCACATGGGTCTTTGGACTCTACTGTTTTGTATGCAGGAGGCTGGGCAACAACGTTTTTCCTCCATGGGAGAGCTAGATTTGGAGAGCTTAGAGGAAGCCTGAAGAACACGTTGATACCGGGGCTTCTGGGCAATGCAAGGGGGCCTCATTTTGTAACCCTGAGCTGCTTTTGGAAAACCACCGTGCTTACACGGTGAGTTCTCGGACTTCATACCTGACCTCTTGCTCCCTGAAGCAGCACCAGGACTTTACCTCTAGAGGGAGAAATAGGCAGTCGTCCTCTGAAGGTGGCTAGGCCTTCGGGAGATGTACCATGACCTAGGCGAAACGAAGGCGTTCACTGGCTCGCGCAATTTACTTCAGGAGGAACACTGGCTTTCCAAAGCGCTTTCAGCGAAGAAGTACAGTATGTGACACGGGCCTCCTTTGGTTCCCGGAACGTCAACTACATGAGCTGTGTGGCAACCGTGAAAAGGAGGCCGGACGAGAAAAGCGAAATCTGTCCCGTTGGCAACCCGGAGAGCTGGGTGCTCAGAGCTGCCTGAAAAAGGGTCCTGTTGCCCGTCTTGTACTCACCGTAGGAGTTCCCGGGGAGGCAAAGTGAGGAAGAGTGAGTTTTCTCGCAAGAACGAGGGGGTGTGGGCAGTTCCTCGCTAGGAGCTCATCCCAAAGCCTTCTTGGCTAGTGGTTCGGAAACCTGCCCGCATGCTGCCAAAGGAAAGTCCTCGAGAGCCGTGAAAAGTGTTGGGAGTGCAGCTCTGTCTGAGAAGCCTTAGTGAAGGTACTGCTTTAACACTGGTAGGCCTCTCAGGACTGCAGGGTCTCTCGCGCCTGGACCCAGGTCATGGAAGAACACGGTGTACCCAAAGTGTCAACTGCGGCTTCTGAGTGAGCTCCAGCCACATGGGTCGTTGGCCTCCACTCTGTGCATGCAGAGGGCAGGGCAACACACGGCCTGCTCCGGCGGAGAGCCAGACCTCCACCTCTGGAAACCAGTCTTGGTAACAGAGTGGGGGCCGGTGTCATGAGCAATGCATGTCACACTCCCGGCTTAGATATTAGCTGCCCGGAATCATATCCGGAGAGTAACATTGATTGTATGAACTCAAAGCTGACGACCCTTCACCTCGAGCAGAAATGTGACTTTACAACCAGTCTGATATGATGGACCCCTCTCCCGAAGCACTGCTGGGCGATTGAAAGTTCCAAAGTCGACATCGCCTGACTGAAGCACTGTGGTGACTAGGCACGTCACCTCGCGCAGAACCTCTGCTTACAAAAGGGTCCTCACAGGAGCGCCTAGTGTGTCGCATGGCTCTCTCGTAGCTGGGCAGAAGGTGCTGCTCCACAGGCTGGCTTTGCACGTAGAAACTGGATCCTGAGGGCTAAAGCATTCTTTGCCCCTTTGGAAGCAGGAGGCTTGGGGCGAGAAAACTGAACGAAAGGCACGGGGTGGCGCCCATGTTGGACACCCTGCAGGAATTGCCCGGGAGGACGAGTGAGTTTTCTCGAAAGAAACAGTGCGCCTGCCGTTCCTTGCCAGGAGCTCGTGCAGCAGACTGCTTCAGCTAAGGCGAATGTCGACTGAGCGGCACACTCAAAGTAAGGGGCAGTGTTTCCATCAGCAAAGTTGGTGGTCACAAGTAGACCCGAGGCTTTCACCACTGAAGTGCTGTAATGCTGGTGTGCCTTTCACATATCTGAGGACGCTCACGTCTGCACCAGTTTCCGAGGAAAATCACTGTGTACCCAAAGTGTCATCTGTGCCTTCTGAGCAACCTCATGCCTCATGATGGTCTTTGGGCTCTACTGTTGGTATGCAGAAGGCCCGGCAGCAATGTGTTTCCTCCATCGGGGAGCCAGATAGCCACAGCATGGAAGAATCCTCAGGACGAGTTTTCTCCCTGGTCTTCTGGGCAATGCAAGGGGACCCCAGTTTGTAAACCTGAGCTGCACTGGAACAAACACCGCCATGGCAAGTGTTCTCAGAATTCATAGCTGACGTCTTCCCCTCGCATGCATCACGTCGACTTCAGATCCAGCTGGAGACATGTGCTCTCAGCCTTTGAAGACTGTCAGGCCTTTGCAAGATCCACGGTGATGTAGGTGAAACTAGATCATTCACTGGCTCACACCATTCACCTCAGGAGGACTCCTGCTTGCCAAAGTGTTTTCATGGAAGGGCACATGTGTGTGGCATGTCTCTTTCACCTGCTTGTGGACTTCAGGTACATGAGCTAGGTGTCAACCGTGAAAGTGGAGAGGGACGGGAACAGCACAATTTGCCCCAGTGACAAAGCAGAGAGATGTGTCCTCAGAGCTGCCTGAGAAACAGTCCTGTTGCCGGTCTTCTATTCACCCCAGGATTACCCTGAGAGGTAACCTGAGGCCGAGTGAATTTTCTTGGAAGAACCGGAGTGCGTGCCGTTCCTTGCTAGGTTCTCATCCCAAAGCCTTCTTGGCTAGTCATAAGGAAACTTGCCCGCGTGTTGCAAGGAAAGTCCGTGTTTTGGATGATCAGTGCTTCATGAAAAGCACTGTGGTCGCCAACTTTCTCAACCCTGCAGGAATACCCGGGGAGGAACGGAGACTTTGCCCAAAGAAACAGAGTGCTTGCAATGCCTTGCTAGGAGCACATCCAGCACAGGACTTTTATCTATGGCGAATGTCAGCCGAGCGCCAGAGTCAAAGTAAGGTGCAGTGTTTCCACCAGCAGAGTCGCAGTCAGCAGTTTCAAAGAGGCCTTCCCCACTAAAGTGCTGTAAATGCGGGTGTGCCTTTCAAAGTCTGAGGATGCGAGCGTCTGCACCGTATTCCAAGGAAGGTCCCTGTGTACCAAAAGTGGCATCTGTGCCTGCTGAGCACCATCCAGCCACATGGGTCTTTGGACTCTACTGTTTTGTATGCAGGAGGCTGGGCAACAACGTTTTTCCTCCATGGGAGAGCTAGATTTGGAGAGCTTAGAGGAAGCCTGAAGAACACGTTGATACCGGGGCTTCTGGGCAATGCAAGGGGGCCTCATTTTGTAACCCTGAGCTGCTTTTGGAAAACCACCGTGCTTACACGGTGAGTTCTCGGACTTCATACCTGACCTCTTGCTCCCTGAAGCAGCACCAGGACTTTACCTCTAGAGGGAGAAATAGGCAGTCGTCCTCTGAAGGTGGCTAGGCCTTCGGGAGATGTACCATGACCTAGGCGAAACGAAGGCGTTCACTGGCTCGCGCAATTTACTTCAGGAGGAACACTGGCTTTCCAAAGCGCTTTCAGCGAAGAAGTACAGTATGTGACACGGGCCTCCTTTGGTTCCCGGAACGTCAACTACATGAGCTGTGTGGCAACCGTGAAAAGGAGGCCGGACGAGAAAAGCGAAATCTGTCCCGTTGGCAACCCGGAGAGCTGGGTGCTCAGAGCTGCCTGAAAAAGGGTCCTGTTGCCCGTCTTGTACTCACCGTAGGAGTTCCCGGGGAGGCAAAGTGAGGAAGAGTGAGTTTTCTCGCAAGAACGAGGGGGTGTGGGCAGTTCCTCGCTAGGAGCTCATCCCAAAGCCTTCTTGGCTAGTGGTTCGGAAACCTGCCCGCATGCTGCCAAAGGAAAGTCCTCGAGAGCCGTGAAAAGTGTTGGGAGTGCAGCTCTGTCTGAGAAGCCTTAGTGAAGGTACTGCTTTAACACTGGTAGGCCTCTCAGGACTGCAGGGTCTCTCGCGCCTGGACCCAGGTCATGGAAGAACACGGTGTACCCAAAGTGTCAACTGCGGCTTCTGAGTGAGCTCCAGCCACATGGGTCGTTGGCCTCCACTCTGTGCATGCAGAGGGCAGGGCAACACACGGCCTGCTCCGGCGGAGAGCCAGACCTCCACCTCTGGAAACCAGTCTTGGTAACAGAGTGGGGGCCGGTGTCATGAGCAATGCATGTCACACTCCCGGCTTAGATATTAGCTGCCCGGAATCATATCCGGAGAGTAACATTGATTGTATGAACTCAAAGCTGACGACCCTTCACCTCGAGCAGAAATGTGACTTTACAACCAGTCTGATATGATGGACCCCTCTCCCGAAGCACTGCTGGGCGATTGAAAGTTCCAAAGTCGACATCGCCTGACTGAAGCACTGTGGTGACTAGGCACGTCACCTCGCGCAGAACCTCTGCTTACAAAAGGGTCCTCACAGGAGCGCCTAGTGTGTCGCATGGCTCTCTCGTAGCTGGGCAGAAGGTGCTGCTCCACAGGCTGGCTTTGCACGTAGAAACTGGATCCTGAGGGCTAAAGCATTCTTTGCCCCTTTGGAAGCAGGAGGCTTGGGGCGAGAAAACTGAACGAAAGGCACGGGGTGGCGCCCATGTTGGACACCCTGCAGGAATTGCCCGGGAGGACGAGTGAGTTTTCTCGAAAGAAACAGTGCGCCTGCCGTTCCTTGCCAGGAGCTCGTGCAGCAGACTGCTTCAGCTAAGGCGAATGTCGACTGAGCGGCACACTCAAAGTAAGGGGCAGTGTTTCCATCAGCAAAGTTGGTGGTCACAAGTAGACCCGAGGCTTTCACCACTGAAGTGCTGTAATGCTGGTGTGCCTTTCACATATCTGAGGACGCTCACGTCTGCACCAGTTTCCGAGGAAAATCACTGTGTACCCAAAGTGTCATCTGTGCCTTCTGAGCAACCTCATGCCTCATGATGGTCTTTGGGCTCTACTGTTGGTATGCAGAAGGCCCGGCAGCAATGTGTTTCCTCCATCGGGGAGCCAGATAGCCACAGCATGGAAGAATCCTCAGGACGAGTTTTCTCCCTGGTCTTCTGGGCAATGCAAGGGGACCCCAGTTTGTAAACCTGAGCTGCACTGGAACAAACACCGCCATGGCAAGTGTTCTCAGAATTCATAGCTGACGTCTTCCCCTCGCATGCATCACGTCGACTTCAGATCCAGCTGGAGACATGTGCTCTCAGCCTTTGAAGACTGTCAGGCCTTTGCAAGATCCACGGTGATGTAGGTGAAACTAGATCATTCACTGGCTCACACCATTCACCTCAGGAGGACTCCTGCTTGCCAAAGTGTTTTCATGGAAGGGCACATGTGTGTGGCATGTCTCTTTCACCTGCTTGTGGACTTCAGGTACATGAGCTAGGTGTCAACCGTGAAAGTGGAGAGGGACGGGAACAGCACAATTTGCCCCAGTGACAAAGCAGAGAGATGTGTCCTCAGAGCTGCCTGAGAAACAGTCCTGTTGCCGGTCTTCTATTCACCCCAGGATTACCCTGAGAGGTAACCTGAGGCCGAGTGAATTTTCTTGGAAGAACCGGAGTGCGTGCCGTTCCTTGCTAGGTTCTCATCCCAAAGCCTTCTTGGCTAGTCATAAGGAAACTTG